>NC_053162.1:101175727-101463227 GCF_016835505.1 Polypterus senegalus
AAACGCTAGATTTACGGGGGAGAAAAACAATACACCTCTCTGAAGAGTGTCTGGGAGGCTGTAGTCACTGCTCCACAAAAAGCTGATCGTCAACAGATCAAGAAACTGACAGACTCCATGAATGGAAAGGCTTATGACTGTTATTGGAAAGAAGGGTGGCTATATTGGTCATTGATTGATTGATTTATTTTTTTTGAAATGTCAGAGATGTTTATTTGTAAATTTTGAGATGTTTGTTTATTACTCTCACTATAACAGATGAAAATAAACAAGTGAGATGGGAAAATTTTCATTTTTCCTTTAGTTGCATAATAAATCTGCACACTAATAGTTGCCTAATAATTGTGCGCACATATGTATTCCCTGATGATGTTCACACTCACATTTCCGTTGTGAAACATTCAGGTTTCAGGTTTATTAACATTTTGGATTGACTGATAGCACTGTGTTTGTTCCATATTAAAATTAATCCTCAAAAATACAACTTGCCTAATAATTGTGAACACAGTGTATATATTACTCTACCAAGATAAAACAATTGGCGTAGTCCGGCAGGATTTTGGGGTAACCAAGTTTTGTACCCTGTTTGCTATACTGTTTTGATGTATGTGTTTGTTTATGTATGTGAATTTTAGGGCACCCAGTGTACAAATGCAGTGGAAGTAAAACCTTGTTTGGTTGCTGAATTGAATATAACCAACAAAGTGTAGAGACTTCATGTGTGTCAAGAGGACACCCGCATGTTTGTTAGTGCTGGTGTAGTGAGTCCCTAATTAAAGTGCTAGGGAGTGGTGAAAGATGCATGCGTCATTCATACGGCATTTAAGTGGTTAAAGTGCTAGGGAGTGATGGGACATGCATTCGTCATTCATACGGTACTTATTCATTTAGAATCTTTGTATATGTATGTGTATGTTTGTTTACAGGGGCAAAAGAAGGCCAACCCATAACAAATTTGGCAAATTGTATTAGAGTAAATTGTAGACTCAGAAATGCCTAAGTTCATTTTAAAGTCAGCCATCTTCCAGTGGAGTGGCAGAGGGAAGCAGGCTAAAGCTAGGAAACCTGTAGTTCAGGTAGAGAAAGCAGAAGCTGAGCTGAGTGTGCCACAAAATGGAAGGGGCTGGAAGGATTAAAAGCAAGAAAACAGAGATCAGGTTTAAAGAAGACAGCTGCTGTTATAAGAGGTTTACTAGCATGTATTATTGGTAATAAGGAAGATCATGATGAGGAAGAAAATAGCAAAGTGAATGAAAGTGAAAATGGAATGTTGTGTGAGAGTTTTGAAAGATGTAACAGTTGGTGTGATAATTGTGAAGTGTTAGCATGTAGAACACCCACTGCTGAAGTGGAAAGCGCAGAAAGCAGGGGAAACAAAGAGAGAAAATCACCCATGGTGAAAGTTAGGGCATCGGACTGGAACCCTAAAACATGGGTGGGTCACTTTCATAAGACAGATGAGTGCTCAGATAAAGAGTGGGAATGTGAGTGTGAGGAAAAGGAGAGGAATGAAAGGAAGGAAAACAGCAAGGGTGTTTTCTTCCTTTATTCTCCACTGCACCACAATCTCCAAGTAATTCTGAGGTCTGTCCAGTATTTAAAGAGCATGCTACACTGATAGATATTTCACCACTGTTAGGAAAGGTAACCAGTGCTGCATTGAAATTTGATTTAGGACAAAGAGATCAGATAGAAGGCAGAGGAGCTGGTGAGTGTGAATGGCAATTGTTGACTAGAGGGCATGAACTGGATATTGGCTTAAGGATACTGAGTAAAGAAAGTGTGGAATTTAAACAAGGAACGATGGAAATGAAAGGAATTCAAGTGCTTGTGTGTGAAAGGTCTGAATGTGCTAGTGCAAGAATGGCTAAGTTGGAAAGAAAGTGCACCAGTTTAGGAGTTGGTTTGAATGAAACAGGACAAGCCAAAGAACAAAGGATGGGGATGGTGCAGCAGGAAGTTTTAGCTCAGGCAGGAAGCCAGGAATGCACAGGGTGTGAAGGTCCTAACAGCTGTGCTGGGGCCAGCAGTAATTAAAAGCACACACACTTAGGTTCAGTAATTGAAACCTGACTGACCAGTTGTTAAAAAGACAGCCTATGACTCCATGCAATAAAATGGAGAAAAGTGAGCTGGTCTTTAGTAAAAACACAGGTCAGTTTTAGGAGATGCTGGATTTAGAACTTGGATTCTGGAGAGGTTTTAGCCCACACTTTCAGGTAGCAGTTACCATACAATAAAAAGACACACAGGCAATGAAAAAATAGAAGGGTAGTGCAGGAAGACAGGAAAGGAAAATAGTTATTTCTGTTTCAATTTTCTGGCCTTTGCAATAGTGCTACTTCTATTGTAAGGTTTTATGGACTTTGGTTTGGTGCAGGTAATAAATAGTGAAGGCAATTAGCAGAGTAAAATCCATGCAGGAGATCGGGTTACCATTGGCACATTGGAGTGGCAGTGGCACTAGTGCCAAGCTGTTCCAATGAATGCCTGGAAGCAAAGTTTGAGTTTTGGCACCAGGTCGACAGCCAAGAAAATGAGATGGACAGAAACTGCTTTGTCACCTTCCATTTTGCAGACCTGCCTACATAGCAGAATGAAGAAAAGACAACAGTAAAGACTAAAGACAAAGACATGAAGAAGAACTGAAGAGACAGCAAGAAAAGACACTTACTGGGGTTTAAGTGAGTAACAAGTCCACAAGTCATGCAATAATAGGACTAGTCACAACAGCTATAGTTTAAAAGGAAAGGTTTGTTCATTACTGCAGCAAATTTATATTCCAAGGGGTGGAAACTGAACAAACCAGTTAGGAATGCCAAAATAAGGGGATTCATTTTGGGCTCATAAAGTATACATTCTGGGTATTAATTAATTAAGTGGGATAATTAATATAAGAAAAGGTATACTGAGCAAATTGGTGAACTTTTCAGGAAAGCAGGTGCAGCTGGTACATTTGCAAGACATATGGGTTCCGATGTTTAGGTATAGTCTAATTGGGAAAATATGGAAGCTCTGCTGAGATTGTCGGCTGTGGTACAGGCACAGGACCAGTGGGCCAATTCTGAACCGAGGTGTTTAGCACAACAAGTATGCATATGGTGAGCAAACAACTCTAGGGGTGGCCTACGGGGGGAATGATGAGAGTTGCATAGTTGTAATGTCTTATGGTGGTGATGCCAGCCTATACTGGTAAAGGCTGATGGCAGTCAAGAGTTGCACCATGGGTAGGAAAGCACAAGAGGCAACTAAGTCAACCCCAAATGTGTTCAGAAGGGCCACAAATGTTGGTTTGTGAACAGTTTATGCAGTGGCACATGTGTTGTCACTTGGGCAGAAGTGGTTTTACTGACACCTGTGGCATGTTACCTATCAAATTTTGATGTTAATTGTACAGCTGCATATGCTTAAACAGATAGTTTGGGACAGGGGTCTAATTAGCAGTTAGACAGAGAACAAGTACAGATTAAAAATTCACACAATAGACTAAATTGTAGTGGGCTAGTTTAGTGGAAGGTGTGGACTTGTCTCATTTTGAACCACCAGATTTGATGATATATGAAGACTGCAGAAAGCTAAAGAAACAGTTGAAGCAAGCCGGAGCAGATACAAGTCATCAGAAGCACTTACAAGTTCTTCAGATTGTCTTTGAAATAAAGAAGATATGTGATGGACAAATGGTCAAGGACAACTTTTAAAACTGGGAGAGCAAATACTGCCAATCAATGCACAAGTTATGCATCAGACTCTTTAATCAATTTAAAGACATTGTTTATAAAGACATTGTACAAAACATTCATCGGGGTGGAGTGTTGTGATGTGAGATTTTGCATATAACTTGATAAATGTTTTGTATGTCCCCCTTTTACGACTGTCTCTTTGTAATTTTATGACAGGATTTGGGGGGATGTGTCTTAAACCAGTTTGATGAGTATTTCTCTGCTAAAGTCTTTGAACCCCCTGCAAGGAAGCCAGGATGTTTAACATATGGTTTTGGGGCAGGAGATAAGATGTTCTATTTCACCCATTGGTCTGAGGTATGGCTGTCTGGATTGGCCATAGGGGTTGGACAGAAAACCTATAAATTTGCTTGCTCAACCACATTTTCTCTCTCTAACCAACATATGATGAAGAAGCATCTCTCTTGCTAACCTGTGATGATGAAGACAACACAATGAAGAGCACAGCTCAGCAGCCATATTGAACAGACATGTGGCTGAAAGCTGAGCACCAACGATGCCTTAACTAAAGACATTTTAAGTAACTACAAGTCTGTGTGCCACCTGAATTACACATCACCATTTAATCAGGTTGTATGGTTGCCAATATTCAAATGTACTTTGCATTTTGTTATTATTTATGAATATTATCAGTAATACATTATTTTATGTGTAACTTAACTCCTGTTTGTCTTTTTACTACATCTAATCGCCTAATACCTTATAAACAGTGGTAAGTCTGTGAGATTAGGCATTCTAAGGCTACATATTAATAATACAATAGGGGAAAGTAGAGCAATATATACAGTATACAGATAAAACTTTAACTTCTTTTAAATAATCTATATTGTCAATAATTAAACATGCCAGGACACGGTGCCGCAGCGCTAGCTATTAGCTTGTGCTCCATTCACGGATTGTTCCTGCCGCGCAATGTATTTTTACTGGGACTGGTGTGACACTGGAAGGATAGATGGATAGAAACACATACCACGAAGATATTTCGATGTTCCTTAAAGGTTTTGAAGAATCGGCATTCTAAGCTTACAGATGGCTTAACGTCTATTACAGAGCTGATTGTGTGGCGATTGGGTATTTGGAGAAAGAAAAGTAAGGACAGGAACTGGAGGTTAGTACGTTTGAAAGAGACAGTACTTCAAGGTCGAGCATGGCGCAGCAAGCATCTGAGATATGAACAATCACTGCACCACCGTGTTCCCATGTTTAAGAACATGATTTAACTCCTATCATCATGAAAATGATATCGCGTATACATCTCAGTATTTTAATTATTCAGAGAGCTTAAATATCACGAAATTAATGGATTCTGTGTCCTGTTGGAGGTAGAGAAAGCCCGGAAGACGTAGCGATTCACACACATAGAGTACATAGAATATCAAATGCAAAACAAAGCATTTAACTTGCTACTTTAGTTACGATGGGATTTGAGAAACTAATAAATTAAACAATTTTAAGATGAAGTTTATGATGTTCTACTTTAATGACAAAATAAACTATGTGATTAAAATGGAAATTTCAAGATTAAAGTTGACATTTCGTGCTTTTTTTCTCACCATGTGCCTATTTTTTTTTTCTCTGTACCCCAATAAGCTTTCATATGACACTCAGCTGGTGGGCTACGACTCGCCTTTTCACGGTGACTTTGATATGTGACAACTTCTTTTTTATTTCGGGCACTGTGCGACTTTGTGAACTTGAGCTTTGGAGTTTCTCCAACACGCTATGTCACTCAATCGACTTCCTTTAGTTGTTTATACTACTGTTTAAACCAAAAAAATAGTATGTTTTTCCTTGCCTCCACATTTAGAACTGCTAGGCAAGCATTAGAAGACAAGACAGGGACAACTGCGAAACAGGTATTGTACTTATTCTGTGTGTCAGAGTCAGTATGACATTGGATCTTTTTTCCTTGTTTGGAATGGCATGATTTATCTAAGTGTGGGCCTGCACATGGAGAAAGCCTTGGAACATTGCCCGGCACACCTTTGAAGCTGACGGATGGATGGGAGATACCGTCATCCAATCCTGACAATCCTTCCAGCGCAGCAATGAAAATGGCAGATTCTATACATCGGGCTCCCACTACCTGAAAGGTTTAGTCATGGCTTCCTCATCTGTTATGCCACGTAAACTGTCATTAAAGAAAGCCAAGTTATTTCTCCTATGTGATTTCTTATCACCACATCACGAGGCGAGGGGTATCGCCTTTTTATATTATATCTATATAGTTTCGGGTTATGTAACATGCCGCAATTACAAAAGAACTTATTTGAACAAGGGAGCTAGCACCTCCTGCTGGATACACCACCACAAGCCTATTTGTGCTGCATTTTTAACTCCAGTGTAAAGTGCTTTTAAAAGGCATGTAATAGTCTACTAACACATTTAATTGAATTCTGTTATCACTATTACTTTTGAATAAGACTCATTGTTACAAAACATGTTTAATAAACAAAAAAGTAATGTCTGACTCTAAGATGAAATAAATAAAAATGCAAAATGCTCCAACGTTCATCATCAGTTACCTTAGTCACCAAATGCACCTGAATGTTGCACTTTGTGTATACTGTCCCGTTAATCACAGTAAAAGCAGCTGTGTTCAGTCCACACTATGGTGTTCCAATGATGGCATCTTCCACCCGTGGGGCTAGCAACCCTGGAAGAATGGAATGAAGTTGGGGTGAAGCCTGGGTAGCCCCATTGTTTCCAGATGGCTTGTACACCCTCCAGTCTGTGGGTCAGGTCTAACAGCAAGTTGACGTCATTCCGTACCATTTCATCACAAAGCCTCTAGACCAAGGGTGTCGAACTCCGGGCCTGGAGGGCCACAGTGGCTGCAGGTTTTCATTCTAACCCTTTCCCTAATCAGTGACCAGTTTTTACTGCTAATTAAGTTGTTTTCCCTTCATTTTAATAGCCCTGTTTTTAAGGATTCAGTGCTCTGAATTGATTCTTTTCTTCATTAAATGGCAGCCAAACAGAAATGAGATGTGAAATGAGCCAACAGATGACCAGATAAACTGGAGCTTCAAACTTCTGCCAATTTCACTCCAATCAATTCTTTAATGAGAAGCCAATTCTTGCTGTTAATTAAACTAATTTCTTAATTCCACGGCTTGTTGCTGCACTCATTCTGCCACAACAGACATTTCCAAAACCGTTGATTTTCTTTTTTTTTTTTTTTTAGAACACTGTCAAGATGTTTTAGTGACCTGAGAGATTAACCTTACTGAGGCCCTCACCTTTCTTTATGTTCAGATAATGTAGTTAGCTGGTGATGTGGCACCTTTTTTTGTGTCTCATTATTGTTTGGCTCCTCATTAAAGAAAAAGGAAGAACTTAGGGGTCTCAGTCAAGTTAATTAAAACAAAGGCAAAAGAAGTTAATTAGCAGCAAAAACTGGTCACTAATGAAGAAGATGTTTAGAATGAAAACCTGCAGCCACTGCGGCCCTCCAGGACTGGAGTTCGACACCCCTGCTCTAGACTATCCTCGACAGAATTACATCAATGGTGAGCTTCTCCACAATGCGCTCAAAAGTCTCATAATCATTGAGTCTTTAGGGAGGAATGTTTCGCATGACCTGTAGGGCCTACCCGGTTAAAAACAGTGCCACGATAGCTGCCCAGGCTGTACTGCGCTCGAAGTAGAACAGGAAACTCTCCAGGTCATCCAAGGTAGTAATCTTCACCAGCACATCCCTGGGGAGTGAGAAGACCAGAGTGCCTGCAGGAGCCTCATTTTGCTCTGCTGGTAAAGGTATATCATATGTCTCTTGGGGTTCAATTCGTACAAGATCCCAGCCTTAGTACCATGTAACACGAGTCAGTGTCTTGTACCCCAAAAAAAAGGCTGGGTCTCAGTCCTTTAGCAAAACCAGCTTTATACAACTTGAAATAGTAACAGCACGGTTATTTAGCGGGATGTACCACTCTCCTATACACAGACACAGCAAATGGACAGGATTGGAGGCCAGGTCAGTGGCCAAGTTATACTGTTCCCTGTATTTATGTTTCGTGCAACACCCATCAGCAGCAGGCAGTTATAGCGCGATCATGATTGGCTTGCAGTTGCTTCTGCGGTGCTATGATGTGGAACTGCAAACCTGCAGCCTTCTGAGTGATGGACAAGCAGTCTTCCACAAACATGGCAATCGTGCTTCAGCGCGTCATCGAGTTGGGGGGTCCCAAAAGAGTTCAGAAACTTCACACAATAAACTGTCCGTCTGGGTGAGCATTTTGCAGATCACCAATAGCGCTCACAGGCAACTACCTGGAGGAAATGTAAACTTTGACTATAAACACAGTAGGAAATTCCCATGGTAAATAAAAAGGTGTACATCTAACAGACACAAATTCTGGAGCTGTCTGTAGCTATTATGTTTAAGCAAAGGTTAAATAAATTTAATTTTTATGTCTTTGTTTTGTTCATTTTTTATTCACAAATTAGATTAATTTTATCTATCTATTATTTGATTTCTGTGGGGGCAATCTTGTCCTCTAGTTTTGCTTGTATTTTGTTTTTAGCCTCGCCACCACTGTCTCACCACTAAGGACCTTTCCCTACCCAATTAAAAGCAAGCTCGGGAAGAGAGTTTCTTTGCATTTTATTCAAATACACTGGTGAAGAATCTATCTTGTAAATATTGCCCTTCTTTTGAATTTCTTCATTTCCTTTATTTGTTGCCTGTCCTTAGATTTCATTTACTGGATTACTGTAATGGGAATTGGTTACTGTTTATTACCTTTAACACTAGAATCCCTGAAGCTTATGATTTTTTTCGTTGTCCCTGACCCCCCACCCTATTTAGTCAGATAAAGGCATTGCCATGCTGCAATTCTCACAGCTGAAGTCTGTGTTGAAGTGTTTATCTTGGTGATGCATTTATAAGGAGTTAAATAGGTAATGGAATATCATGATTTGAAATACATACTGTACATTTCATGTATGTTCTGTGTCTATAATGATCTGTGTAAATATAGAATGACAGAGGAAATGAGAGGAAAGAAATGCTGAACACACGGCTAAAACAGAAAATGTTTTCATAATGTTATAGTAATAATGACATAATTTTGATGTGAAGCCCAAATATCCAAGAAATACTTTCACAAAAGGTGTACCAAAACAAGTATACTTTTATTGAAGAATAAAACCTAAGAAAAAGAAATTGCGCAATTGACATGTTGCTGAAGCACAACTATCAGTCAGTACAAAATAAAAGACTTTCGCATACATATGTTTGCGCATTTAATTTTCAACCAGTTGTCACAGTGGTAACACTGCTCCGTCACAGCTCTGTGCAGATGGCTCAGTGGATAAGTTATCATTTAGCAATGGCAAGGTAATAGGTTCAAATCCCGCATCTTCCTTGTATTTAGTGCTTTGAGTAGTGAACTGCTATTACTATTATTATCATATAAAAAAAAAACATCGATTTGATGCGAGTCTGGAAATTCCTGTGTAAAGTTTTGGTATTTGTAAAAGATATTATACTTCCTTCCACACAGACATTCATATCAACATGTCATTTGAGTTATTTTTTTTTATTTAGTTTTATTCTTGAATAAACTGAATTTGAACAATTTTTTATTCAGCTTTATTCTTGGATTAAAGAATAAATGAATAAAAAATCGTTCAAATGACATGTTGATGTAATATCTGTGTGCAAGGAAAAGTAAAATCCACCGTAGACACTGCATCATCTGTTTGCTGAACAAGACACCAAAAAAAAATGATTGTGCTGCATTGGCATACAGTATATGTATGTATTTCTTCATGGTAACATCTCACATGATTCAATCAACAAGAGGTATGTAAAGACTGAATAAAAGAATAAAACTAAATTTAAAAAAAAAATCAAGTAATAAGATACCATGAAGATGTGAATCACCAGCATTTGTGTCTCTGCTTATTCCTTCAATGCTAATTTTTACAAGTACCATAAATTTACGCCAGCTTTTACAGACTCAAATCATATGTATGCTTTTATTATATAACAGTAATAGCAGCTCACTACTAAAAATGGTAAATACGAGGAAGACCTCTTGATAATGAAGCAGCAGTTTTTACCTCTGCACCAGTCAAGCAGATGTGTCTACTTTCTATCAATTGATAGCTTAAGCTTCAGTTGTTACACATTGCCAGCACCATGTAAATTGAACAATTTCTTTTTCTTCAGTTATATTCTTGAATAAAAGCACATCTGTTTTGTTATATCTTTTGTAAAAGTGTTTATTTGATATTTGGACTACAGTTGTTACACAATATACACTTCACATCAACATTGTGTCAATTATTACTATAACATAAAAAGGTTTTTGCTTTAATTATGTGTTATGTGCTTGTTTTCAATTACAGTGGAACCTCGGTTTACGAGTAACTTGGTTTACGAGTGTTTTGCAAGACGAGCAAAAATTTTTAATACATTTAGACTTGATAAACGAGCGATGTCTTGCAATACGAGTAGTATGGATACACTTTGTCTGCTGAGCGTTATGTGATCACAACTGAGCTGATGGTCCTTCTCTCTCTCTCTCCTTATCTCGCTCGCCCGCCCAGCGCATCTTTCTATCTCTCTCTCTCTCTCTCTGGCAATCGTCTCCTATTCTCCGTCTGAGTCTGTGTGCCTTACTCATATAGTCAACATCTGTTTACTACAGCATTGTGACTGTGTGTGTGTGCGCTGTGAAGTGCGAGTCCCCATCTTGCTCCCCAAAACACGAAGCTGAGTCTCAGTACTTTAACACCAGCTTTATTCAGCTTGAAACAGCAATAGCGCTGTTATTTATTGTACAGGGATCTTTATAATGTTCCTTGTATTGACGACAGGCGCTTATAGCATGTCTGCGATCTTTTTGAATGCACTTATACGGCGAACTGCTACAGCGCTGGGAGACTGCGATTGCTTTGGGACGCTCTTCCGCGTGTTGTCCCATTGGGTGGAATCCCACATGAGCTTAGAAACTCACACCAGCCATACTAATAAAAGGCAAAGCCCTCACTGACTGACTGACTCACTTACTCATCACTAATTCTCCAACTTCCCGTATAGGAATTCTACGCATAATGGTCATAACTAGAAGCTATTTTTCCCCATTTACTGTAATGGAGTTGAGCTCGAAAGCCGTGGGGGGCGGAGTTTCGTGTGACATCATCACGCCTCTCATGTAATCACGCATTACGTAGAAAACCAGGAAGAGCTACAAAAAGCGCTGAAGAAAACATGCATTATATAATTAAGAAGGCAGCGAAACAATTAGAAGCGAGCGAGTGACATATAAAACCATATTCAGCGGCTCACGTGAACTGGCGCGTCGCAGACAAAAAACAACAGTTCCAAAGAGTGCTGAACAAAAAACGAATTACACTGCTACGCTCAAATAGACAAACCACACGCCGTGGCGCAATAGTAGAGCCTTCGCCTCTAGCGGTGTCGACCGAGGTTCGCATGCTTGTACGCACGCTTCCCGATTCATTTTACCCTCGCATCCCCTTGGTTTGAGACGTATGAAAAAATATGTGGTTAACGCAGAAAGACAGATCACCAATTGAAGCTTCATGAATAATGGATACTTTATTCGTGATCAATGATTGTTTTGGTAAAGCCATACTCAGTGTATTCATTAGATGAACGGTAAAAAAGTAAGAGTGAGGGGAGGGTAACTTATTGAGGCACACAGGCAAAACCACAATAGCACGCGGGCTCGATGTACTGTAGTGCGCGTCAACTCGATCTGAATTGCGCGATCACATTCGAAAAATATTTCTTTTCAAGTTCTATTTAGTCCATATGTGTCAAACTCAAGGCCCACGGGCCACATCCGGCCCGGCGTGTAATTATATTACGGCCCACAAGATCATTTTATATACGTATTTTTGTTATTAATGGCCCGGGGATATGAAGCGCTGGTAACACAATAAACTACAGATCCCATAATACAGCGCTTCAGCTGCCTTGCCGAACACTTACTGCGTTAATCATGTCTAGCTTATGATGCTGCAAGTTATTGTGAAGCTAGCCCACATGATGTCAAAGAGAAAAGGTGATTCTCAACATACAGCCTTTAAAAACCGATGGGAGGCTTAGTATATGTTTACTGACATTGCCGGTAAACCCGTGTGTCTCATTTGTGGAGCTAATGTGGCTGTAATTACAGAATTTAATCTAAGACGGCACTATGAGACAAAACATCAAGATAACCTGAAAGACCTGAATGCAATGCACAAGATACAGAAAGCAGAAGAGTTAAAGAAGAATCTGACACTTCAGCAGATGTTTTACCGTGCAAAATCACAAAGTGATTTCAAGTGAAGCTACTTTTATGGGAGACACAAATGCACCAGTGCAACTTGCCCCACTTTCCCTGTTGCCAAGTAATGTTGAACCAAGTCGGCACAACGGTGTTCCCAAATCGCACTTTGCTGATAAACTGAGCACACGCACTGAGTTCGCGGTGCTTTGGTGACTTTGAAGAACAAAAAGAATTTTGAGTTGTTTCGCAACCCATTTGCCGTCGATGTGGAAACTGCACCTGTGCAGATTCAGATGGAGGTGATTGAGCTGCAGTGTAATGGCACACTGAAGGCAAAGTACGATACTGCACGGCCCACACAGTTTATTCACTCCATTCCCGCACAAATGCTCCAGCTCCGTCTACATGCGGCTCGAACCTTGTGCATGTTTGGTAGCACATATCTGTGTAAGAAGCTCTTCTCAGTGATGAAGACTAACAAAACAGCACACTGGAGTCGCATCACTGATGAGCACCTGCAATCCATCCTGAGAATCTCCACAACACAGAACCTCACACCAAAAATAAACAAACTTGTTGCCAAAAAAAGATGCCAGGCGCCCAGCTCTGATAAAATGACATATGAGCAAAGAGAACTGAATGATTTGATTTGTTATTGCTAAAAAGAACATATTTTATTTATATTTCCAGGTTTTGTTATGCACCATGTTCATATTTGAATTTGTATAATTTTGACAGGATATATTTTTATGGAGAGCAAAATCTTTTGGGATATTTAAAATTTAAGTTTATTTTTATATAAAATTACATAAGAGTAAAGAAATTTGAATGTTTGTTCTTTTAACGTTTACTTTATTTCTAACTTGTATAATTTAGACAGGATATATTTTTATGGAGAGCAAAATATTATAAGTTATTTAAGGTTTGAGTTGATTTATTCGAATAATATTCTGTCGACTAAATAAAAATTCCTTCTACTTAAAATTTAAATAGAACTTGAACAGAAACGATAGTTCATAATATCCACGCAGACTTGCACATAAGAGCGGGAGTCATCCGTTTAAACAAGCAGCGAATTGCACTGATACGAAATAGCCTGCCCATTTAATTATTTAGGAATGGATGAATAAATTAAGATTTTGTACAAATAATGTTTTTCATTTTTCTTCCTTCATGGATTCTGCCACCCCCAGCTACAGTTGCTCGCACCCCAAAGACTGTACATATGTGTGTGTGTATATATATATATATATATATATATATATATATATATATATATATATATATATATATATATGTATGTGTGTGTGTGTGTGTGTATATGTATATATGTAGATATGTATGTATATATATGTTTATATGTGTGTGTGTGTGTGTATATGTATATATGTAGATATGTATGTATATACAGTGGTGTGAAAAACTATTTGCCCCCTTCCTGATTTCTTATTCTTTTGCATGTTTGTCACACAAAATGTTTCTGATCATCAAACACATTTAACCATTAGTCAAATATAACACAAGTAAACACAAAATGCAGTTTTAAATGATAGTTTTATTATTTAGGGAGAAAAAATCCAAACCTACATGGACCTGTGTGAAAAAGTAATTGCCCCTTGCTAAAAATAACCTAACTGTGGTGTATCACACCTGAGTTCAATTTCCGTAGCCACCCCCAGGCCTGATTACTGCCACACCTGTTTCAATCAAGAAATCACTTAAATAGGAGCTGCCTGACACAAAGAAGTAGACCAAAAGCACCTCAAAAGCTAGACATCATGCCAAGATCCAAAGAAATTCAGGGACAAATGAGAACAGAAGTAATTGAGATCTATCAGTCTGGTAAAGGTTATAAAGCCACTTCTAAAGCTTTGGGACTCCAGCGAACCACAGTGAGAGCCATTATCCACAAATGGCAAAACATGGAACAGTGGTGAACCTTCCCAGGAGTGGCCGGCCGACCAAAATTACCCCAAGAGCGCAGAGACGACTCATCCAAGAGGTCACAAAAGACCCCAGGACAACGTCTAAAGAACTGCAGGCCTCACTTGCCTCAATTAAGGTCAGTGTTTTCACAACTCCACCATAAGAAAGAGACTGGGCAAAAATGGCCTGAATGGCAGATTTCCAAGACGCAAACCACTGTTAAGCAAAAAGAACACTAGGGCTCGTCTCAATTTTGCTAAGAAACATCTCAATGATTGCCAAGACTTTTGGGAAAATACCTTGTGGACTGATGAGACAAAAGTTGAACTTTTTGGAAGGCAAATGTCCCGTTACATCTGGCATAAAAGGAACACAGCATTTCAGAAAAAGAACATCATACCAACAGTAAAATATGGTGGTGGTAGTGTGATGGTCTGGGGTTGTTTTGCTGCTTCAGGACCTGGAAGGCTTGCTGTGATAGATGGAACCATGAATTCTACTGTCTACCAAAAAATCCTGAAGGAGAATGTCCGCCATCTGTTCGTCAACTCAAGCTGAAGTGATCTTGGGTGCTGCAACAGGACAATGACCTAAAACACACCAGCAAATCCACCTCTGAATGGCTGAAGAAAAACAAAATGAAGACTTTGGAGTGGCCTAGTCAAAGTCCTGACCTGAATCCAATTTAGATGCTATGGCATGACCTTAAAAAGGTGGTTCATGCTAGAAAACCCTCAAATAAAGCTGAATTACAACAATTCTGCAAAGATGAATGGGCCAAAATTCCTTCAGAGCGCTGTAAAGACTCATTGCAAGTTATCGCAAAGGCTTGATTGCAGTTATTGCTGCTAAGGGTGGCCCAACCAGTTATTAGGTTCAGGGGGCAATTACTTTTTCACACAGGGCCATGTAGGCTTGGATTTTTTTCTCTCTAAATAATAAAAACCATCATTTAAAAACTGCATTTTGTGTTTACTTGTGTTATATTTGACTAATGGTTAAATGTGTTTGATGATCAGAAACAATTTGTGTGACAAACATGCAAAAGAATAAGAAATCAGGAAGGGGGCAAATAGTTTTTCACACCACTGTATATGTTTATATATACTGTATATATATGTGTGTATGTATATATACAGTATATGTATTTGTGTGTATATATGTGTGTATATGTATATATGTATGGATATGGATATGTATATATATGTTTATGTGTGTGTGTGTGTGTGTGTATATATATATATGACAGAAACACTCATAACAGTGATTACGTTATTTTCAAAATGTTTCCTTTTCTTTTTCATTACTTCTTTAACACACTACTTCTCCGCTGCGAAGCGTGGGTATTTTGCTAGTTCTTTATAAAGGTAAAGTGCAGGTTAATTTGTATTATGTATTTTACTTTATATTTTGTATTAATCATTTTTATATGAATAGTTTTGGGTTGTGGAACGAATCATCTGAGTTTCCATTATTTCTTATGAGGAAATTCGCTTTGATATACGAGTGCTTTGGATTGCGAGCACGTTTCCGGAACGAATTATGCTCGCAAACCGAGGTTCCAATGTATATATTATTCACCCTATACAATTCTAGACACCTCACATCCAAATAAACAGGCTCTGATAATTTTGCATCTGACTTGACTTCAGCTGCCTCGGTGGGGGATGAGTGAACAGGCTGCTTGCTGCTTGTGCTGATTGACACATTTGGAAAACAAAGACACTGATGACAAGGTGCAAGGGAATTTCAGGTGGCCCGGCATTACAAATATTTTTGTAGGCTTAAGGGATTCTAGTGTTAAGGTAAATAATTTTTCCTTTTTGACATTTTTGATTATTTAGTTGTTTTTCTTTGTTTTTGTTAAGAAAAATCCTTCTTAGTGAAAATTCTTTCCTTTATTCTTTATTGAACTGCCTGCTTTATAGCACAGTTTGGGACACTGCACACTTTTGCCATTTTTGTGTGCTGCGAATCACAACAGCAGCACTAAGTACACAGCCAGTTCATTGGCAAAATGTTATCTTCTCTCTAGATTCCTGACTTCAAGGGCATACAGTATGTACTGTTTTATCTTTTTGTTATGACTAAATTGCCTCTTTTCTCCAGCATACAATGTAATATTACTATTCCTAATTTGTGTGACCCCTATGCATTTTGTAATCATTCCTGATTGCCATTAAAATGGTATCTTCTATATCTCTTTGCTAGTATTCTATTGATTAGTCTTGGTGCATATTAAGCCATGTGTTTTCTTCTTTCTTCAATCAGAATCAAATGTTAAATTTATTCAAAAAATTAATGTTTAATGTCCTTAATGTCATTTGTCTACATTTAACTCTTTGCTTCAACAATGCCATTAATGCAAATGTTTACTATATTGCTGAACAAATAAAGGTTCTAGCAAATATTAACACATTTATGCTGATATGTTTAGTACATGAATTGGGAAAAGAAAGTATTTCATTGATAAACAAACAATAATTTTTCATTTCACATAGTGCACAATATAAAACTCTAAATAAATAAAAGATTCACAACTAAAATAGACTGATACTGATTGACTACTAAACAGACAGATAAATAGATATGAGAAATATACAAATAAATAATAATGGAATAATCAGAATAGTTGAGGGAGGAGGGTTAGGAGCACACACTGATACAGTGCATTGCCGCACCCACCATGTGACAAACAAACTCAGCACCCAGATTAGGACCCGAGTGCAGCCATGCAATGGGTAACACCTCAGCACCACACTAATTCAGATGGAATAGAACAGTGTGAGATTTTTTTTTTATGGTGGCTGGAGTGCCAATTCTGCCACCAACAATTTTCCCTGCAGGTTGGAGGACCTACATGCAGGGATGGATGCTGATTAACGTCATGCCCAGGAAGAGAATAGATCAGGGGACCTCAATCACGGTCCTGGAGAGCCGCAGTGGCTGCAGGTTTTTGCTCCAACCCAGTTGCTTAATAAAAAGCACTTATTGCTAAAGTAACACTTCTTCTTCACTTTAGTGATTTTGAGCCCTTATTGCTTAATTTTGTCTTAAACAGTTATTTTGATTGCTCCTTATTATCAATAACATGCAAATGACAAGAGAGAGCAGCATTTCTCCATTTAGCTTATTTACATTTACACCTATGTGTATTTATCTGCACTATTGGGTTTAATTAAATACTTGGAAGAAAAATGAAGAGAAAAAAGTGAAGGACTGAGAATTACTCGTCCATTTTAGCCTTCAAATCATTTGCATGATAGAAAGGGAAAGAAAATCTAGGATATGAGAATGACCTGACATAGCAGAGTTAATTTAATTTCATAGCTTGTTAGTGCTTTATTGGCAAGAATTGCTTTCTAATTAAGCAACCAGGTCAGAACAAAAACCTGCAGCCACTGCGGCTCTCCAGGACTGGGATTGAGGACCCCTGGAATAGATGGATTACAGTGATCCCTTGCTATATCGCGCTTTGACTTTCGCAGCTTCACTCTATCACGGATTTTAAATGTAATATAAAATATATACAGTAATCCCTCCTCGAGGTGAAAATCCGCGAAGTAGAAACCATATGTTTGTATGGTTATTTTTATATATTTTAAGCCCTTATAAACTCTCCCACACGGTTTATAAATATTCCCCGCAGAGTTATACAGCATAATCCCTTTGTATTCTCTTAGATATTAGGTAAGATTCATTGAAATTATGTATATAAACACACTGTTTATATACAGTAAAACCTAAATATTATTTTAAAGATATTGAGTGTCTCCGATATCACATATGTTACAGCCATTACGATAGACAGGCCACCAGCAATAAATACGTACAATGCAAGAAAAATAGTATACAGTAAATATGTGTACAGTGACACTAAACATACGTACATGTACTAAGCACTGTAAGAAGAAAATTAATTATGGTTACTCACCAACAATGACATGATGACTTGTCCGATAACAATGCGTTTTATTTTACTGCACAACAAAGGAGAGCGTTAAAGCCCTTGTAAAGGAGCCACTTTAGGCGATTGTGTAGCACTGCCGTTGTTCTTCTTCTGGCAGTCTTCAATCCAAATCCCTAAAGCAGATTTCATCCAGACTACTGCCTTATTACATCCACTTACAACTTGTTTTGCACCCTGGTTAAAAGGACACTGCGGCCGTAGATCTTATATTCCTTTCCTACTTTTTAAATAAAAAGAATCGTAGCCTTCAACAAATCCAAAACATTTACCTTTTCGGCAATCGTTAACATCTTCTTGCGCTTGGGCATGGCCCCTGAAGCAGTAGCAGATCGTTTTGGAGCCATAATGAAGGGCTTGACTGTGCACAAAGATAAACACAAAAGAGCACAACTCTTTCTGCAGCGAAACACGTTGATGCTGAATGAGCGAGACGAGACTTCCTGGTTAACACTGCATTCAGCACGCTGGAACTCAACTGCGTGCTCTGATTGGTTAGCTTCTCAGCCATCCGCCAATAGCGTCCCTTGTATGAAATCAACTGGGCAAACCAACTGAGGAAGCATGTACAGGAAGTAAAAAGACACATTGTCCGCAGAACCCGCGAAGCAGCGAAAAATCCGCGTTATATATTTAGTTATGCTTTCATATAAAATCCGCGATAGAGTAAAGCTGCGAAAGTCGAAGCGCGATATAGCGAGGGATTACTGTACATCTAAATATATATCACAGATTTTTTGCTGGTTTGCGGATTTCAACGGACAATGGGTCTTTTAATTTATGGTACATGCTTCCTCGGTTTGTTTGCCCAGTTGATTTCATACAAGGGACGGTATTGGCGGATGGCTGAGGAGCCACCCAATCAGAGCACGTATTACTTATTAAATAAAACTCCTCAATGATATACGATATGCTTACCGCGCGGTGCTTTGCACACTTAAAAGCTCTAACAGCCCGATTGATTTTTGATTGTTTGCTTTTCTCTGTCTCTCTCTCTCTCTGACATTCTTTGCTCCTGACGGAGGGGGTGTGAGCAGAGGGGCTGTTTACAAAGAGGCTGTTTGCTTAGAAGATACGGACGCTCCTCTAAAAAATGCTGAAACACTACCTTCACATTGATCCCTTCATTGCGGCGCTTTATCGTGCTTCGCATACTTAAAAGCCCAACAGTCCTATTGATTTTTGATTGTTTACTTTTCTCTCTCTCTCTCACACATTCTCTGCTCCTGACACCGCACTCTTTTGAAAAGCAAGATATGTTTGCATTCTTTTAATTGTGAGAAAGAACTGTCATCTCTGTCTTGTCATGGAGGACAGTTTTAACTTTTCACTAAAGGGTGTTATTTCATGTCTAGAGGGCTCTAATAATGTTAAAAAATGTATTTAGAAGGTCGTAAACAGGCTTTCTATGCTCTAACTGCGAAAATATTTATAAATAAAGATTTATAAATAAAGAATCCTACTTCGTGGAAATTCATTTATCTGTCTGTAGCGGATTACCCGCAATAAATGAGGGTTTACTGTATAACTGTGCGGAGAATATTTATAAACAGTGTGGGAGAGTTTCTAAGGGCTTAAAATATATAAAAATAACCATACAAACATGGTTTCTACTTCACGGATTTTCACCTATCGCGGTCTGGAACGCAACCCCCGCGATCGAGGAGGGATTACTGTAGACAGAAATGCGCCGGTATTATATTCCTAAAAATGCTTGGCTGATCGCATTATTCCTTCTCCTGGTTGAAATAACCTATTATTTCAGAAGTTTATTTTGATTTAATTTAGGGAATTTATGCTGATGAGATGATTTATAGTGTTAAGCTCAGTACAATATCTTATAATGATATTTAGGTTTTTCTGAGCACATTTATATGGTATCTGAGCATTTTGCCTTAGGAGAACTAAATAAGAGGAGTTGCACATGTGCCTTAGCCAGGTTACTCACCTTATCCCAGATTTGTGTGGGCATGTAAACACACTCAAAGATTTTAGCAGCTATAAAAAGAAGACTCTCTTTTCATACAAATTAAAAGAAACAAAAAATCATCAGCAGGGAGTTAAGCTTGAAGGAAAAAGAAATTTATCGTGTAAAGTAATACGTGAAGTACCAGAAACATCGAGAAAGCAGAAAAGACACCACAGACCAGATACCAAAACCACTTTATGTCACTTTCTAGGAATAAGGAAGGGTCTTGTGAATTATCTGCAATTGTGAAAACTGACATTTTGGGGTTCTGAAGTCTTTAGTCCAAACAGAGATGGGAGACACAGATGTATAAGGGAATTTAAATAATAAAGAGTAGATAGGTGATATAGGGCATTTGCTTAGAAAGGTCTTAAGAGATGATCCAAGCTGGAAATAAACGAAAAGAGGGGTACAGGGCAGATTGAAGCATGTAAGCAGTTCTTTAAACAAGCAGTGTCTAGAGTCATTAAAAGTATCACCTAGAATCTGCATATTACTCAATTAAATTGATTTTAAAAATAAGTTATTTAGAAAAATTTAATAAAAAGATGATCACTGCTGGAACATACTTTTAAACCATCTTTAATGTATTTCCCAACAATGTTGGTTATTGTTCACATACAGTTTGAGAAAGCCAATGAACTGCTGTAAACATCTCACAGTACTTGTCTAAACTCTAAAAGCCAACAAAGATTTCTAGGAACTGCATTAAATTCAACTAAATATTGTTTATATTTTACTAAATATAGCATGTGCCACTATCTGCTTTGTAATTCTCAAAACTGTTTCCTTCATTTACACTATGAATTATTTAAAAAACTGCTTGGTCACAATAAAGCTTTATATAATTGGTTTAGCATTATTACAGCTTGAAAAATGTGTGAGTTCAGGCAAGCAATACTGAGAAAATCATAAACAATTAAAAAAGCTATACAAGTTTCAAATGAAAAAAACAGAATAAATGTTTACTGTATCTTATCTATTATTTATACTTAACATAAACTTAAAACATGTTTTAGACCAAGTTAGCTATTATCAGGAATTCTTACAATTCTAACAGAAAATATCAGCAACCTTCACTGCTTGGTGGTCTTTTTAACTGAAGTATTTTTTTGCTGGGTTTGGAATGACATCAGTATGAATTTTTAATTTGAGCCAGCTGTTCATCCACATTGCTTAGCCACTCAAACACCAAATCACATTCTGGAAATGATTAAATAATGCCACTACAGATATACATTGGAAGCAGGATATAAAATAGCTAGTTACAATTTCTTGTCATTTTTGCTTCCTTAGATTTGGTTAATAATTTTGAAATCTCAGGGTTATTATGTAATCACCGTGTTTTCCATAGATATTACTATTTTAATGATGCAACCATTTTGAATAAATAAAAAATAAAGAGTATAGCTATCTTAAAAATAAAGTTTCAAGGTTGAACAGAAACAGTCAAATGGCTTATGCTTGTACATCTCTTTTATATAAAATAAACCAACATAAACAGATAAAAGGTAAAAAATCTTGTGTTATAAAATAAAAATTGAGTCACACTGTTTTAATAACTACATAACAGATTATCCTATAATGCAGCTTTATATGATAAAATATATGTAAAAATATCCAACTGCATATTTTTTGGGATTATTAGAGGAATGGAGTAAACATTTTTTCCATGTAAAAAAGAGGATCCAACATAAAAACGTAAAATGTAAGCCTACCAAACAAAAAATAAAGAAGTAGTTTGCAATAATGAAATATCTGTTTTAATGCATCTGATTCAGATAACAACATGCAGAAATGAAATGTATTAGGAAGTAAGAAAAATCCCTCCAAGTGTATTGTTTACCATTTGTGAACACATGAAAATCTGGCCCATATTTCAGTGAGACAAGATCATGGTGATGCCATCTGTCAAATTACCCTAAACAGACTAAACTGCATTTATTGAACTAAAATCAAAAGGAGTGCATTGATGATCTGTCAGTGACTTGCTTATTATAAGGAGAATATGAGCCCACAGACTCACTCAGAATTGTTTCAACTGCTCGATGCTCGAACAATGACTTACTGATACAGCGCACTTCAAGTTCAACCACCACACACATATTTTATTTTATTCAGCCATACTGTTGTGCATTTGCTATGATATTTGGATTATTGCTCTTTTGCATATTTAACTGCCCATTCTACTTCAGTTTTCTAACAAATATATAGATTTTCCTGGAGTGTACTCAGGAGGTTTACTGCATTAATAGCTAACACAATGACAGAATGTAACCCACACAATAAAGCAGTGCCATATCTGTGAGTCACCAAACAAAATTACACAATTCTAATGATCTTTTCTTAAACTGTAGTTATTTTTATGCATTAATTATGATGTTTGGAATTTTTGCATAATAACTCCAGCTTTTCCACATCTTTTAAGAGCAACTGCCAGATAACGTTTAATAAACATTTGTCACACATACTGACAAATGTTATGCTATTTCATTCTAAAAGATAGCTAACCTTGATAAGGACCGTGGCAAGGCATAACTTTAGATGCATTGATGTTAACCTGGGGTTACCTGAGAATTCATTGGCCACCTTTCAATAAGGGCCCAAACTCAGTAAAGTAGGATGGAAAACCGGTGGTAGATTGCAAGTAATTTTCTAAATTTTACATTCATAAACAATTTGCTGAACTCGGTTTTACATTTCACTGAAACTGCATGGTTGTTCTTCCCAGATACATGGACAGTTTTTCCTCAGAAGCTTGATAGCTTAGCCAATTTTGCCATGATTTGTGACTACTTAGCTATGTGGTTAGAGTCAAACTAGCTTAAGTTTCTTATTTGTATGTAATGCTGAGCCATTTCTAAATTTTTTCTAATTATCTGCTGATCATTTACTCCTTGTCTGGTTTGGCATTTGTAAATTTGACTAATTATAAAAAATGATAAAACCTAGTTTTTGCAGCTACAAAACATATTTTTATATTTATTTCTGTACAATATTTAGTTAATTATGACATTCAGTGGCATTCATTTACTTATATTAAAAATGAATAAGCAAATGTTAACATATACTAAAAGACGAAACACTTTTTAAGGGCAGGCGTTTTCTTATATTACTGTGTAGTGAAAAAACGATTGTGTTTTGAAATTCTTATTAACTTTTAAAATACAGCATATGACCAAACCTTGTTAAATAGTAAAGCACCGAGGTACATAAAGAACTGATACTTTTATATTATTATTACATAGCAGAATTGCCAGTTTAGTCCTTTAACCATCATGGCACATCATCTATGACTGAAGTGACTGCAAACTTTAAATTATATACTGTCAATTTATCTCTAATATACTGTACTGAATGTGAGCATAACAGTCTCGCAGTATACCATTTTTCATTTATTCTATTACATTTCACAAAAGACTACCATTAATTGTTGTACACAGTATTTGAAGAATAAAGCAAAACAGGCACTTAGTATTTTAAGTAAACAGATGACTTACAGCACAGTGTTTTTGATAAGATATGCTGAGTTGTGTATGCTCCCTCTTATGTTTATTTTTCTGTTTTACTGCAAAGAGGTCATGAGGCGGCCAATACCATCTGTAATACAGTATGTGGATGCCAGATGTTACTGCTTCCTGAACATTTGGTCCTACTACAATATGTAGTCTAAAAAGGCTGGTGTATAAAAGCCAGTCTTAGCACTTTTTATCTTTATCTTATTCCAGTAATATACTAAAAAAAAAAAATCAACAGCTCTTATAAAGCTGCAACTTTTTGTGATGGCAACAATGATTTTTGTAGTTACACAAATACTGTTAGGTTTTTAATGGTTACTATGTGATAAAATAATGAGAGGAACAAAACAGAAAAAAAAAAGGTTTTGCAAGGAGTAGAAGTTGCTCCCTGCAAATCTTTTCTTTTTAATGTCTTAGAATGATTTTGCGCTTTCTCTAATTTTAAAAGGCTATAATAATGGCACAAAAATTTTGATAATAAAATTCAGAATCTCATAAAGAGTGTCACACATACAACATGGCTAATTTATAGGCAGAACACACTGTCCACAAATATGACTCCTACTATATGAAAAGATTAGGACATAGAGACTCTGGAGCATGCTGAAGGAATCATATGCTGAGAATCTAACTTGAGTGAAAGTCCATGAACACATGTGGGAACGTTTGTTTCACACATAATACAGTGAGAAATATGGCACTGACTTTATTTTGGAACTGGAAAATCCCCTCCCAACAGCTGGATTTTAATTACTATGACACTGTTAAATGTGACCATTACAACCTTTTGATAACATGTAACAGACATGGTTCATCCAGCGTAATGACTTCATAAATACAGTGCAATAAGAAAGCTGTTAACATTTTCTTTAAAGTAGCACAGCTGAGAATTGTGCTGCATCAAAGTAATATAGGCTAGATAATAAATATATCTGCATGATACCTATGTTTTCTTCTACAAGGTGATTGGTATAATTAAATGGTCCTGGTGTGCACTTGTAATTCCTTCAGTACTGATTTTATTTTCTCAATAACAAAGGAGGAGAACAGAGCAAAGGTTGCTGTTGATTGACAGTTAAACTGTATATAATTATCTTCTAGAGCTAACAAAGATTTTAGATTTCATTGCTCCCTTTCCCATTCACACCCTTTCTTAATTATTTTTTTTTGACACCATCAACTGCTTTGTAATATTAACACAAGACAACAGCACTATTTCGGTTGAAAAGACTCCTTAATTTGTGGTCAGAGCACAAGGCAGGTATTATGATCCAGGGGCTAAGACACTTGCATTCAAATTATGAGTTTACCACTTCAATTTCTGGCTCCAGCTAAATTTGTCATCCTCAGGAAGTCACCTCACTTATATACTCAAATATATCTAATCAGCATACATACAGTATATACTGTAAATATATAATTATATACATAAAAATACACACACACACAAATACATACATACACATATAAATATATGTTACAGGCCAAACTTGATTTTAGAACAAACTAGTTTAGACTAGGCCAAACCAGTTTGCCAAAGCGGATAGGGCGAAACTAGTCCGAACTAGATGATCCTGAAAAAAACGTAGAGCTCCCAAGACAAGCTGGTTTATCCTAGTCTAAACTTGTTTGGCCTGCGATCACACTTTCCTAGGCCAAAAAGATCCCTCTTATCACGCTTCAGACAAACTGGCTTGGCCTAGTCTAAACTAGTTTATCCTAATATTGGATGGTATGTACTAAATAAAGGTAGTAGATAATTCTTAATAGTAAAGTGAATTCAAAAACATTCCTGGGCATTATACTGGAAGTAAAAAGGAAAAAAAAAAAAGCTTAGAAAAAGTAATTCACTTTTACCTTTTTAATATAAATGTTATTTAGATATAATGTGCTTAAAAGAGAGCACAACTTATTATTTCAAAATATAACGCTGATAAAAAATGTTATTGTTACCGTTTAATTTTTGTGTTGCAGTATTGAGAAATAACACGGCACAAACTATTACTAAACTGCTGTTCTACATTTAACTGCTTTTCAAATAACTATTTTTAATATCATGGTTACATAGCAAAACATAATAACTGTATCAAGTCTAGTCTAGCATAATAACTGACAACTAATTTATTACTAAATAATGGTTTAAACAATGGTAGGGTAACCTAAGTTTGGAAAAGCAGTGGACCTATCATTTTAACTTTAAAATACTGCAAGACTCTAGAGGGGGGTCAACAAGAAATCACAACCATTAAAATTGAGCTTCTGTACAAAAAATAGTCCAAGAAGAACAGTCTCACCACATGCAGGTAAACTGGATTTTGTTTCCTAAAATGGATAATTAAATTTGAAAATGTTAAAAAACAAGTGACATCATATGTACTATGACCAAAGTAAGTGATGTACACTCATCAGCAATTTTCTAAAATGGTGAAACAATTCATAAAAAACAAATATAGTTTATTTTTCTTAATGCTTGTCTTCTCAGGCATGCCTTAGCAGTATAGGTGTTAAGCCTGAAGCCTATGGCAAGTCAAATTATCATTTATAGATATCTTTAAAACATTTAAAGATCTCTAAATCTTGTAAAGATATCTTTACATGCAATTACAGATATCTCCAAATGTCACTTTGGCTTTGAATATTTTAGTCAAAGTTGTTACTGATATCCTTAAAATAATTTACAGATATTTTTTAAAAGATTTGCAAATATCTTTAAATGAGTGCTTGCATACTTACAGATATCTTTAAATGATTTAGAGATGTCTTTAAATGAATTAGATAGATACCTTTAAATCACTTCCTCTTTATTTAGAGATATCTTCAAATGAATTACAGATATCTTCAAATCACTTCCTCCTTATTTAAATATATGTTTACATCACTTCCTGCTCAACTAACATCATCTCGGGTTTATATTTACTTTCTAGCAACCAATAATCATAGCAAAAACATCAGGAGCACGTTCTGTTCTCAGGGAAGTTAAAAATATCCTTAGAACCTTTCAGCGAAATGCCGAAGAAGGCTTTTTGGAAATTAACAATTCTAATTTGAGGTTGCTTCAAATGACAAAAACACAGTGTGACAGAATTTCAGTACAAATACCACAGTACATTTGTATAGAAATACCACATTCTTTAGGGGATTTGTTGAGTTTCTTTTAAAATATGGAAGATTCTGAGAGAATTCAGTCAAGCAGTAGTACTTTTACAACTTAACGCAGACGAGAAGATATGTTACCTTAAAATAAATGAATGGAATGTGCATACTACAGTACATACGTCCTATATAAAGAGGAACTAAAACTAATTGAATATTTTGTTTTAAGTATCCCTCTTGTGAAAAGGAAATAAAACAATGCAAATTCAGGATATTTAGCTATTCTAGTCAAGGAAAATGTTGCTCAAGAGGCGGTAAAAGAAGTGGAAATAATTTTGACTCAAAGCAAAATGCAAGGCACCAAAAAGATTTTATATGTGATGTAAATAGCTTAGGTTTGAATGACTAATTACCTAAGGTAATAGCCTACTTCATCTTTAAAAACATTTAAAATTATTATTTGGGAAATGACAGTCAGTCTACCTCAATCTCCATTACATGTTTTTATATTTAATCTCAAACTTACATGTAAGTGTTTAGTAACATGTACTGTACACCCATTTCACATTAAACTTTAAATATGTCAGTTACAATTTGTGAGTTTAAATAGTCAAAACTTGACCACAAAATGGATGTATTTTATCTACTATGTACATATTAAAAATAGATGAATATTGTAATACCTATGGTTGTGAAGTTTATGCATTAATACAATAGTGAGTTTAGCAAAGAGAGGGTTACGTTCATTGAACATAGCAGCCCTTTTATCTTATACACCTCCACCAAACACAATTTTTAATGTACATCATAAAGTTGTAAAGAACAAATGTACTTTACTCTGAGCACACTAAAGGAACTACTTGAGTGATTTTTGAAAATTAGCTTACAATGCTTCACTGTTTCATGAGTTACTTATGATATAATGAATGGCCATAATGCTGTACAGTTTAAATTGAACTAAACAGGCTAAAAACAAGTTAATTCCTCTATATTCTATGCTACAAACAGTCACCATTTGGTTAAAAGCGCATAATGTGCAGTATGATTGCACTGTTTTTTTAATATTTGAATTACTTAGAAATATGAAACTTGGTAAATGTTATATTTGCTGTAGGCCATACATTTTTTCTATTATCTTACTGCTTACTATGCTTTATAAAAATCATGCTGTTTTGCATTGTAATGTACAGTATGATGTTCCAAGCTGTCCAACTATGTATAACTGCAATACAAAAATGTATGTAGGTTTTTGTTTTTTTTCTTATAATACTCTTAGTGTTTTTTTTAAGGAAATATGCAATATAAAATAATACATAGAATACATATTTACTCAAACAATATAACACACAGGTGGCCATGGTTTACCAAAGATATTGATTACTAGAGAACAACTTCAAATTTATATTTTACGAGGATATACAGGACAGAATATTTTTGACCACTTAGGTTGTTCTGTGTCATATATCTACAAGAGACTTAAAAAGGAAGGACTGTCCCCATGCAGTAAATTCAGTGGCATTACTGACAATGAACTTGATAATGAAGTAAAACTGCTCCATTATCAATATCCAACTTCTGGGACAGAGTTAAGCTTTTTACCTTCTAGATAGCTTAATTATTTTTATTTGCATATTTTATATGTAGTAACATTGTGGAGTCCCCTCCTTGAACCGTCACCTTATCGTGGTGGAGGGGTTTGCATGTCCCAGTGATCCTAGGAGCTATGTTGTTCCGGGGCTTTATGCCCCTGGTAGGGCCACCCAAGGCAATCTGGTCCTAGGTGAGGGATGAGACAAAGAGCGGTTCAACAAACCTCCAATGATGAGCGAAACCTTTGGACAACGTTTTCTCTTGCCTGGAAACGGGTCACCGGGGCCCCCCTCTGGAGACAGGCCTGGAGGTGGGGCTCGATGGCGAGCGCCTGGTGGCCAGGATTGCATCCATGGGGCTCGGCCGGGCACAGCCCCGAAGAGGTAACGTGGGTCCTCCTTCCCATGGGCTCACCACCCATGGGTGGGGCCAAGGAGGTTGGGTGCAGTGTGAGTTGGGTGGTGGCTGAAGGCGGGGACCTTGGCGGTCTGATCCTCGGCTACAGAAACTGGCTCTTGGGAGGAGCCTGAGCTAGTGCGCAAGGTCGAGAGGTTCCGGCTAGATATAGTCGGGCTCACCTCGACGCACAGCTTGGACTCTGGAACCAATCTCCTTGAGAGGGGCAGGACTCTCTACTACTCTGGAGTTTCCCCCGGTGAGAGGCGCCGAGCAGGTGTGGGCATACTTACTGCCCCCCGACATGGAGACTGTGCATTGTGGATTACCCCGGTGGACAAGAGGGTGGCCTCCCTCCACCTTCGGGTGGGGGGAAGGGTCCTGACTGTTGTTTGTGTGTATGCGCCGAACAACAGTTTGGAGTATCCACCCTTTTTGGAGTCTCTGGAAGGGGTGCTAGACGGCATACCTTCTGGGGACTCCCTTGTTCTGCTGGGAGACTTCAATGCTCACGTGGGCAATGACAGTGAGACCTGGAAGGGCGTGATTGGGAGGAATGGCCCCCCCGATCTGAACCCAACCGGTGTTTTGTTATTGGACTTCTGTGATCATCACGGATTGTCCATAATGAACACCATGTTCAAGCATAGGGGTGTTCATATGTGCACTTGGCACCAGAACACCGTAGGCCCCAGTTCGATGATAGACTTTGTGGTCATGTCATCAGACTTGCGGCCACATGTCTTGGACACTTGGATGAAGAGAGGGGCGGAGCTGTCAACTGATCACCACCTGGTGTGAGTTGGCTTCAATGGTGGGGAAGATGCCGGTCAGACCTGGTAGGCCCAAATGTGTTGTGAGGGTCTGCTGGGAGCGGCTGGCAGAGTCCCCTGTCAGAAGTAGCTTCAACTCCCACCTCCGTAGAACTTCGACCACATCCCCAGGGAGGTGGGGGACATTGAGTCCAAATTGGCCATGTTCCGTGCCTCTATTTGCTGAGGCAACTGACCGGAGCTGTGGCCGTAAGGTGGTCGGTGCCTGTAGTGGCGGCAATCCCCGAACCCGTTGGTGGACACTGGCGGTAAAGGAATGCCATCAAGCTGAAGAAGTCCTATAGGACCTTTTTGTCCTCTGGGTCTCTGGAGGCAGCTGATAGGTACCGGCAGGCCAAACGGAATGCGGCTTCGGTTGTTGCTGAGGCAAAACTTCGGGCATGGGAGGAGTTTGGAGAGCCATGGAGAGCGACTTTGGACGGCTTCGAGGAGATTCTGGTCCACCGTCCGGCGTCTCAGGAGGGGGAAGCAGTGCAGTGTCAACACCGTATATGGTGGGGATGGTGCGCTGCTGACCTCAACTCGGGACGTTGTGGGTCGGTGGGGGAGTACTTCGAAGACCTCCTCAATCCCACTAACATGCCTTCCAATGAGGAAGCAGAGCCTGGGGACTCTGAGGTGGGCTCTCCCATCTCTGGGACTGAAGTCACCGAGGTGGTCAAAAAACTCCTTGGTGGCAGGGCCCCGGGGTGGATGAGATCGCCGGAGTTCCTTAAGGCTCTGGATGTTGTAGGACTGTCTTGGTTGACACGTCTCTGCAACATCGCATGGACATCGGGACAGTGCCTCTGGATTGGCAGACCGGGGTGGTGGTCCCTCTTTAAAAGGGGACGGAGGGTGTGTTCCAACTATAGAGGGATCACACTCCTCAGCCTCCCTGGAAAAGTCTATTGGGGTTCTGGAGAGGAGGGTCCGTGGATAGTGAACCTCGGATTCAGGAGGAACAGTGTGGTTTTCGTCCTGGTCGCGGAACAGTGGACCAGCTCTTCACCCTTAGCAGAGTCCTGGAGGGTGCATGGGAGTTTGCCCAACCAGTCTACATGTGTTTTGTGGACTTGGAAAAGGCGTTCGATCGGGGAGTCCTGTGGGGGGTGCTCCGGGAGTATGGGGTACCGGACGCCCTGATAAGAGCTGTTCGGTCCCTGTACAACCGTGTCAGAGCTTGGTCCGCATTGCGGCAGTAAGTCAAGCCCGTTTCCAGTGAGAGTTGGACTCCGCCAGGGCTGCCCTTTGTCACCGATTCTGTTCATAACTTTTATGGACAGAATTTCTAGGCGCAGCCAGGGTGTTGAAGGGGTCCGGTTTGGTGGACTCAGGATTGGGTCACTGCTTTTTGCAGATGATGTTGTCCTGTTTGCTTCATCAGGCCGTGATCTTCAGCTCTCTCTGGATCGGTTCACAGCTGAGTGTGAAGCGGCTGGGATGAGAATCAGCACCTCCAAATCCGAGACCATGGTCCTCAACCGGAAAAGGGTGGAGTGCCCTCTCAGAGATCCTGCCCCAAATGGAGGAGTTCAAGTATCTCGGGGTCTTGTTCACGAGTGAGGGAAGAATGGACCATGAGGTCAACAGGCAGATCGGTGCGGCATCTGCAGTGATGCGGGCTCTGCATCGGTCTGTCGTGGTGAAAAAAGAGCTGAGCCGAAAGGCAAAGCTCTCAATTTACCAGTCGATCTACGTTCCTACCCTCACCTATGGTCATGAGCTATGGGTAGTGACCGAAAGAAGGAGATCGCGAATACAAGCGGCTGAAATGAGTTTCCTCCGCAGGGTGTCTGGGCTTTCCCTTAAAGATAGGGTGAGAAGCTCAGTCATCCGGGAGGGGCTCAGAGTAGAGCCGCTGCTCCTCCGCATCGAGAGGAGTCAGATGAGGTGGCTCGGGCATCTGATCAGGATGCCTCCTGGACGCCTCCCTGGTGAGGTGTTCCGGGCACGTCCAACTGGGAGGATGCCCCGGGGAAGACCCAGGACATACTGGAGGGACTATGTCTCCTGGCTGGCCTGGGAATACCTTGGGATTCTCACGGAAGAGCTGGAAGAAGTGGCTGGGAAGAGGGAAGTCTGGGCCTCTCTGCTCAAGCTGCTGCCCCTGCAACCTTACCCCGGATAAGCGGAAGAGGATGGATGGATGGAACATTGTAGAGTCTACAAGTTTTCCCCATGTTTGTGTTGTCTCTGCAGACAGTTTTTTCTCACATTACAAAGGCAAGGATATTATGTTAATCGTATTTGGAACATTATATGTGAATGTGTTTAGGTCTACTCCTTTATAGGCTTGGGTTCAGTTTCTCTTCCTTTCTTTAACCTACAGTAGTTCTGCCCCAGTGACCTCAATTTCTCTGAAATCACCTATTAAGTTTGTTTGATGTGGTATTTTTATGAAGAACTTTAAAAAGTTAGAAGAAGCCTTTCATTAATAAATTCTGTGGTTATATACACACACACACCAACATATTACTGTACTTTAGCTTACTAAAATATTCCTGATGTATGAATTCCTAACAGATCTAATCAGTGGATATCTTAGAGCAAAGGGATTGACTGCAAAAAGAAAAAGAATATGCAGCTCTTTAATGAGAATTGACCCTACAGTATGAGTACTGCAGGAAGATGGGCCCAGGTAATCATACCAAGCTGCATCCCCCAAACAGTTTCTGGCACATGGACATCCACATGAAGTTAATACTGTAATTTCATTCTTGTACATTTTTGTACTGCTGTATATTAGGTAATTCTTGCAGTTTTATTTACCTGCATTATTTATTACTGAATTTGATTCAAGCAAAGTAAGCCAGTTTATTGTAATCTCATTAATTTGAGAAAAGTAACAGAATGTCAATCAATATAATGATCAGTATTTTCTAAACAAAAATATTTAGGATATATAACTTATTTTCTGGTTTCTTTTAAATATTTTTTTGTAGATGGGAATTTACTATTCATGGATGCATTGATGGACTCTCATGTCTCATTCCATATTTAAATTGTGCATTGGATAACAAATCATTCACAGTTTTAGAAGTTTTTTGCAAGGCTGTTGTGAAGTATGGCTTATCATCTTCAGTAAGATTAGATCACAGAGGAGAAAATACTCAAGCAGCACTGCTCATGAATATCCTGAGAGGACTGCAGCGTGGTAGGCATATTACTGCTAAGAATTGAAAGGCTTTGTAAAGATGTCACAGGCCATTGAACCATTTTACAAGGAGTTCTATGAAATGGAGGATCTTCTTATTTTGAATCCAGACAATAATGTACAAATAGCAATGTACCTTAATGAAAATAACAAATGACTTGAACTATTTAGAAATGTTTGGAATATGCACAGAATTAGAACAGAAGGAAACCGAACACCAGAACAGATTTGGTCAGATGGGATTCTCATCACAAATTGTGCTCCATCAGATGCTGCTATTGAACAGCTGTTATTAGAAAACTTACAAAGAATTGGGGGGGCCAGGTTTAATTTCTTCTGATGTGATTGAGGAAGAAGAGTCATCCAACACATTAAATTTAACTAATCAGCAGATGGAAATGCTTTCTGCTGAATTTCAGCATGGAGAAGGATTACAGGATAACTATTCTCAATGTGTCTGTTGTGTTTTTGAGCTTTTACAATGTAATGCAGACAATACTACATCATCAGCTTAACAGTATATTGGAAAAAGAATTAAGAGAGTTGTCAAACATGATTTCATTTTCAGTTTTTGTATTAATGGAAGAACCCTAAAGATATAATTTCATGTTACATTTTTTTTTAATAATTTTCTATGGTTTGTATTGTGCTGGCAGTATATATACAGTAATAGGTTTTTAATTATGCTTAGCAAACATCTTTAATAAATGTATGTCTTATATTTCCTGATGCTGTAAAATACTTTAAAATACACATGCACAAGCAGACATAATAATAATAAAAAATCAACTTTACTTCTAGTTTCTAAATTGCAAAAGAGCTGAGGAAACGTCTGATGTTTAGGTTCAGTGGACAGTAGGGCAGAAAGATGTGTCAGAGTCGTAGAAAAGTTAAAATCAAGGAAAGGTAAATATCCAAAATAAAAAACTCATTCAGCAAAATCCTTAAATAGACAAAAGAAATTTGAGTTAAAACAGCAGAAAATGTACGGTAACAGAAAGGATTGGAAAATATAGTGGGAGTTTGTGTTTCACAAATTAGTTTAAAACTAATACATCACATTTTTGTTAGTATTCACTCATCATAATTAAAATACACAACAAACTTGCAAAGGAAAGTGGATATAAAGTTCTATTATGAATTAATCGTGATAAATGAGCCATTTTTAATGATGTAGTTTATTATTCTGTATCACGATTTGGAAGTTATTTAGTCATCACCTCCTTTTCTGTTAATCGTCTCTAGTTGAATGTCTTTGAAATAAGGCTCTAGTTTCGTGAATAAATGCAATCGCTTCAGAATCTGCAGCCAAATTCTGCCCTTCCGTGTCTGCTCCAAGTTCTTCTTCTGCTTGATGTACGAATGTCAGCACCTGGGCTAACACTCACTGGACTTCACCCCTCCCTCTTGACATGTGATCTGCAAAAGGAAAGCCAAACAGTACACACAAGCACAAATTTATCTAAATGTCATCTACGTAGGAAAGCCACATGATAAACATGTCGAAATTGCCTTCATATACTGTAAATAAGTAAATAACCAGCGCTGCGAACAATTTATGCACAGCAAATATAAATGCCATATTTCATATTTACACAGTAACACAAAAAAATATGGAAAAAAATCCTAACGCCAGGATAAAAAGGTAAAATATCGAGGAGGTGGACTGGAATCAACCTCCTTTATTCGAACTAAGAAACCCAAATGTGCAGCAAGTGCCATTGATATTTTGTGTGAAACGGGGCTATTAAGAATTTAAGCTGAAAAATTACTATAAAATGAATGTTGAGCATTATCTCTGAGATGTGATTGTGAGACAGCACTATTCGCACGTTGGAATATAAAAATACAAGTATATTTGTAATTCTGTAACAAACAAATGAATAACGGAAGCCATAAATAGGAAGTGATGTGATTTTTAAATAATGAATACAACTTTTAAATAAAGAGGAAGTAATTTAAAGATATCTGTTATTCATTTTAAAGATATCTTTAAATAAAGAGGAAGTAATTTAAAGATTTCTGTAATTCATTTAAGGACATCTGCAAATCATTTAAATATATCTCTAAATATGCAAGTACTCATTTGAAGATATCTGTAAAGAATTTAAATATATCTTTAAATATACACATTTGTTTAAAGATATTTGCAAATCATTTAAAGATATATTTAAATCATTTAAATATATCTTGAAGTGCATTAAAGATATCTTAAATCGAGATACATTTCAAGATATCTTTAAATCATTTTCAGATATCTTTAAATCATTTACAGATATCTTCAAATGATTAAGAGATATCTCAAAATGATTTAAAGATATCTTGAAATATTGAGAGATATCTTTAAATGTTTTCAAGATACCTTTAAATGTTTTAAAGATATAACCAACTCAGTTTTCTTCTGAAAGATATGGATGTAAGTTTAAAAGATTATTAAATTAAATTGGCATGAGTAACTGTGTGTCCTCTCCCGGGGTTGGTTTCCAATACCACACCTTTATAAGAAGAGAAGAATAGATGGATAGAAAACTTAATGAAAGAAAAAAGAAAACAAATCAACATCTGAAATATTCAAAGGCAGTCATATTTTAATTTTTACAATGGGTACAAAGGTTCTTTGCTTGTAAATTATACACATCAGCAGCAAGCATTTTAATAGAACATCTGTCACATACTTCATTAAAAATGGTGAACTAGATGTATACAGTACCTTGCAAGAATGCACCCAGACAAAAATAATATACCATACAATTTTACATCACCAAACATTTAATTCAAGCTAACTGGAAACAATATTCATCATTTAATATAAAAATGTGTATAAAAATTGAAATATTGAACTGGCACCTTTATATAAGTTCTGCTTCCAGAGCAAACCTTTAATGCATAGCTTGAATGAATAAACACATATGAAAAAATGAATAAAGAAACATAAAAATCATTTATTTAAAGGAACAAAACATTCAGAATCATGATGGTTCAATTCACTAAGTTATTTTGGCAAATGTAAGTAAAATATGTTGTATAAATAAAATGTTAAAGTTAATTTGCTGTGACAAATGGAATGTACCAGGACTATATAAGCTGTTTTTTGAACCAGTCTAGGTTATTACTTGCTACAGGAAGGTAAAGTAAAATAAATAAAGAAATAAAATAAGATACAAGTAGCAACAAATGTCATGATGGCGCAGTGGCAGCACTGCATCTTTGCAGTAACAAAACCAAATATCACATACTGGGTTCTCCCTTTGTGGATTTGGCTTTTCTTCCCCTGTCTTTGGGTGCGCCGGTTTCTTCCCACAGTCCAAAGCTATGCAGGTTGGGTAGATTGGAGATGCTAAATTGGCCCTAATGTGTGTGTTTGCAATATGAGGCAGTGGGTTTGTTACTGCCTTCAGCACTATTCTTGCTAGGATAGGCTGCAGATCTCTTCAATGGCATGATATAAAAAGCACTCAAGAAAGACAGACAGAAAGAAAGAAAGACTGAACAAAACCCTTACTGCTTTTCTTATCTGACTCAAAATATTAGACAGGTGATCTTTTGGGAAAGGAAAAAAAAAAATACTAAAATTGCTAGAATGCACTTTCCAGATGATTCTTGCACAACCTTTATAAAAATGCTTCTTCAAACCAAATAAAACCTTTAATTTTGTTTGAAAAGAAAAAAAGGAATACATTGTTTTCAGTTAATTTCACATAGTTTAATAAACTTAATACAGACAGACTAGGGCAATTATTGTACTTCAGGGGACAAGAAGTGTGTACACCTACACATACTGTACATGAAATGTGTATGGATGTTCTTTATACCTTTATAGGTGATGAAGAGGTGCGAAGGAATTTAAGGTGGTCTGGCATTACAAATTTTTTCATAGGCTTCAGGAATTCTAGTGTTAAGAATCAATAAAAGTCTATTAGAATACTGCAGTGGTTATTCTGAAAATCTGCAATGAAGCCACATGGAATACACAATCGTTTTTTTTTCTCCATATTACAAGTAAGAAGTCACACTGACTACAAAACACCCATGTTATTTAGAATAAGATGAAGCATAACATATGCATTTAACTGAGGGAAATGAGTAAGAAGTTTGCAAAGTAGTTAGTACTGCTTTGTCACAGCTCCAGGAGAGCTCAAGTTCAGTTACTGCCTCTGTGGAGTCCTCTCAATGTTGGAAAAAGTTTTTCTCTGAGTAATATGACTTTCTTCACATATTCTAAAGTACATTTAGGTTAGGCGGACTGGTAACTCTGAACTCACCTGGGGGTGTGTAAAAGTGTGCCTGCTGAAGAGGTGGAGTTACACTGATAACTATTTCTATAATAACTTCTAGTTTTCTTTGGCTCTGATTTATAAAAAATTGGGTTAAAAAATATAAAAATCCTCATTCAGGACACAGGGACACAGCTAGAAGATGATTAAAAAGTACTTTATTTTCAAGTTTTTCTATAACTTTATGCTCTTGTATATTGTATGTCAAGAAACCATTTACATTTTGACCTACAAAGTAACATCTTTATAAATGAAAACATTTTCCTATAAAATTAAAAATCAGAAATTATTTTAAAAAGGCATAAAACTTAACAAAACAGTGACAGAGGCATCCAATTTCACTTGCAATTAGTTGGGATATAGTGGGCTAGATATTGGATGGATGGATGGACACTCCTGCTATGGGCATATTTCTGCCTATTGGTTCTTTGAACACTGTCAAATTTTACATGATTGCCTTTATTTCAGTTTCATTAAAAATATACTGCTATGAAAACTCAAAGGGTCAGTCTAAGGTAAAAACAGAAATAGTTTAAAACAGAGCTGCTCAATATAAAAGCCAACAAGTTGTGTAAAAAAAGTACCACTTATTCACTGTTTAATCGCTAGCAAGAAACATTCACCGCAAAATATGTAAGAAAAATCATGGCCTATATCAATATGTCAGCTGTACCCAACATATTTCACTACCTGGACAGTCAATGGGCTGGGTTTAATACAGCAGCAGCATCATCGTTAAAATTGGACAATGGCAAACTCTGAAATAATGACAGAAAAAACAATGTAGCATAAGCCCTGATTGTGACTGTGGAAGTACACCCAGGTTTAATGTTCATGACCTAATTTGACTTCACGTACAGCAGGGCAGCAGGGAAAAAGGCTGGCCATGAATAGAGAGACTTGTAGAAAAACCTGCCCTGATAAAGCCTGGAAGGTGTTAGGCATTTGTTATGAAGACAAAGTGAAATGTGCAGACTAAAGTAATTTAGATTACAATTTTGGCATTTAAGTTTGGCTTCAACAGCTCAACTGGCTTCATTTGATTTGCAGTGTCTGCTAATTTGTCATTTGTTTTTATTGGCTTTTAATTCTTTTTCCTCCTTTGAAAGAACCTCAGTATGGCTGCTCTTTTGTAGCTAACCTCTGTTCTTTGAAGAAGAAGAAAAAAAATATATATATATATATATATATATATATATATATATATATATATATATATATATATATATATATATATATATATATATATATATATATATATATATATATATATACTGTATATATATATATATATATATATATACTATATATATATATATATATATATATATATATATATATCCTGGAGAAAAACAATCCACAAAGGCTGTTTAATATTTGAAGATGGTTATTATACATATTCAGGCAGTAACCATGGAAAGAAGCAGCTTAACTGGCAGGTAGAAGAGACGCACAATTATTTTATAAATATATTATCATCATAGTAAAGTCAGGTGATCTGTGTGTTAAACCCCATTGAAACAATGATTATTTGTTCCAAAAGAATGGAATATTAAGTATCCACAGAAATTTCTGAAAATGTATAATAATTTCATATGATTACTGCAATAAAACTGTTACAACTTTTTGTAATTATACTAATCTTTTCTGAATGTTACCTAATTGAAAATGGAGCAATAAAAAAAAATCATGATTAAGGGTCAGGCCAGGTTGGGGAGCATTCACTGGGACACACGACAGAACAGCTTAGGATCCTGGTTGGCAACTCCCCAGGCAGACACATGGTCCAGTCCCGTCCTCCGGAAACCCTCTATCTGTCACAGTCAGGTGTTACGTGGGCAACCCCTTGGCCTGGTCTGGCCACAGGTCCTCAACAATGAGGATCCTGTGAACCGTGGAATTGCGCCACATGGCCGTAGTGCTGTAACTTGTGCTCCCTCACAATGCAGGTAATGTGCATCATTTGGGACTCCATGAGCAACTGCTCATTCGAGACAAAGTCAAACCAGTAGTACCCAAGGAATCTCCAAAGAGACACAGTACCAAAGGAGTCATTTTCATCTCAAGTCACTGGATAGCGTCCATGTCTCGCAACAATATAGCGAGACAAGAATCACCAGGACTCTAAAGACTTAAAACTTTTTCTTTTTGCATAGATATTGGCCACTTTTAAACAGTATTCATTTGTGCATTTTGATGTAGCTTTAATGTGTATTCTTTTATTTTAATTTGTGATGAAAGGCGTCAGCGCGGGAACTACATACATGTATGCAATGTAATAACTGACACACATATATATATATACTAGCAAAATACCGCGCTTCGCAGCGGAGAAGTAGTGTGTTAAAGAAGCAATGAAAAAGAAAAGGAAACATTTTGAAAATAACGTAACATGATTGTCAATGTAATTGTTTTGTCACTGTTGTGAGTGATGAGTGTTGCTGTCATATATATATATATATGTGCTTTGTTTCCGCAGTAGTTGGATTTATGAATATGCTTGTATGTATCAGACGCTTCATATTTTTTGCTGCCCTTTCAATTGTGTAATTCGGTTTTTGTTCAGCGCTATTTGGAACTGTTGCTTTTTATCTGTGCACTGCGTCAGTTCACGTGAGCCACTCGGTGTACATGCATCGAAGGTTCCCAGCTGTGCTGGTGCCATCTCGTGCTATGTCCATGGCTGTATTTAATGTTACCTTAGTCCTGGCACTTAAAACTTTCTCTCGCAGTTTCGCTGAGTTTGTGTCAAACACCACCCTGACCATCTCATCTTCCTCTCCATAAGCACAGTCCTTCACCCGTGAATAATTACCCGTGGCAGTTTGCTATTGGATTGCCGCTGACGGACGGCCTTATATGGGCAGGCACTAAATTACAAACGCCAGCGGCAGCCTGTCTATGAACTTAATTTAAAGTGTAGGTTTACATCGTGCTTTGTTTCAGTAGCAGAACTCATGAATATGGTTGTATATGTCACTCGCTCGCTTCTTATTGTTTCGCTGCCTTCTCAATTATATAATGCATGTTTTCTTCAGCGCTTTTTTGAGGTCTTCCTGGTTTTCTATGTACTGCATGATTACGTGGGAGGCGTGATGATGTCACACGAAACTCCGCCCCCACGGCGTTGCAGCTCATCTCCATTACAGTAAATGGAGAAAAACTGCTTCCAGTTATGACCATTACGCGTAGAATTTCGATATAAAACCTGCCCAACTTTTGTAAGGAAGCTGTAAGGAATGAACCTGCCAAATTTCAGCCTTCCACCCACACGGGAAGTTGGAGAATTAGTGATGAGTGAGTGAGTGAGTGAGTGAGTGAGTGAGTGAGGGCTTTGCCTTTTATTAGTATAGATATATATATATATATCAATATGCATATTATGGAGAAGACTTACATCATACGGCGCTGGTACCTTAACAGAGTACCTGCACCACACACTGCACACATTCAGATGGTATGGTCTTTCCTTTCCTCACAAGGATGCATTTACTCTCTTTTTAAGTCTTCTAACATACATCAATATCCTTAGCAATCAGTGAGAGGCAGCAGATAACAAAGGCAGTACAATTATAAGGAAACAGCCATCCAGGGAATTTAAGATGTCCTGTCCAAGTCTGAACCAAAGGTTTCAGTTAAGACTGCATGTGTCGTCCTCCTCCTCCTGATGGCATACTTTAAAGAGCCCAAAGCCACAAGGACGCAATCAAACTTCATGCTGATGTAAGTTATTTGTGACTTTCATAAAGTAATTGCTTCAGAAATCAAAAAAGTGAGTTTTGCTTACAATAGACCAGGATCCCCAATGGCATTGAAAATGCTTTAAAGTGGATTTTAGCTTTTGTTTTTCTAAAATCAATGCCTTGAAATTTTAGAAAATTAATTATCTTTTCCGTGGACTTTATATGCTTAATTTTTATATAACACTAATACTGAATATTGCATATAAAGAACTAGTTGGATAGAATGAATGAGATGAACATGATGACTTCACTCAACCAGACCATTAGTTAAAAAAAAAAAAAAAGGCAGGTGCCTATACCGGAGCACTGGTAGACAATACAGTATATTCACTAGATAGATAGATAGACACTTTCTTAATCCCAAGGGGAAATTCACATACTCAAGCAGCATAATGATAAAAAAGTGCTAAAAATGTAGGTATAACAGACAATAACTTTGTATAATGTTAACGTTTATAGGTGGGATTGAAGAGTCGCATAGTGTGGGGGAGGAACAATCTCCTCAGTCTGTCAGTGGAGCAGGAAAGTGACAGCAGTCTGTTGCTGAAGCTGCTCTTCTGTCTGGAGATGATACTATTGTATTCATACACTCTTAATCTCCCATGCAGACACATAGTTCTCTGACTACTGAATTTTAGCAAAATGCACACTGCTAAATATAGAATTGTGAATCATCTGGGTCAAAGGATTTTCTTCTGGCATCATTTTTACTCTGCACTAAGGAATATACAGTATACACTGCATATATATATGTTCAGGTATTACTGTGTTTAACAGACATCTGGCACAGGCGCTGATGTTCAGAGGACAATGATGCTAACAAGCACCTCCCACTTGATTATACAAGGTAATACATAGTTGCTGCGCCCTAAGACTTGATCAGGAAAAAGCATGCTGAATCAGCAATGCTCTCACTGACAAACATAGTACAGTGGAACCTCGGGTCAGGACTGTAATTCGTTCCAAAACTCTGGTCGTAACCCAAAGTAATTTCCCCCATAGGACTGTATGTAAATACAATTAATCCAGTACGAACTGTATGTAAATATATTTTTTTAAAGATTTTTAAGCACAAATATAGTTAAATAGACCATAGAATGCACAGCGTAATAGTAAACTAAATGTAAAAACATTGAATAACAATGAGAAAACCTTGAACAACAGAGAAAACTAACACTGCAAGAGTTTGCGCTATAGCACTACAAACTGCTCGCTAAAATCACTTTTTTTAATGAGTTTTAAGCACAGAGAAAAATGTGAACATTTGAAAAATCCCTAATTTAATAAACCACCAAGAAAAGTAACATTGCAACAATGCACTCTACAAACTGATCACTGTAAACAGAAGTGAAGTGGAGGTTAAAATCCAATAGAAAAAAAGTCTTCATTAAATACGAGGTTAAAACAATGGTCAAATCTGTCTCTTTAAAAACAAGCCCGGGGCATTCTTTAACTGCCTTCTTAGCTTTACGCGGCCAGCCCTCTCTCTCTCTTGTTGTGTGTGTGTCTCTCTCTCCTGCGTCTGTCTGTCTGTGTCTCTCTCTCTCGAGTGTGTCTGTGTGTGTCTGTCGCGCTGTCGCTCTCTCTCTCTCACTCTCTGCACAGGGAGATACTGAACACATACGGAAATCATTGTTTCTTTTCTGCCTTTTAAGTTTAATATACTGTTTCTATTACTTTAATACATTAACCTAAGACTCTGTGTTTGCAACCCACTCCTTTCACACTGTTATTCTTTAAAAGTTCCACTTTGCTGCATAAGTACATGATGAATATCTTTGTTTATTTTAGATGGCATGTTGAAGCCTAAAGCCTTTGTGTTGTTGATTGAAGGACAAGTGGTCATGGGACCATATAATGACTACATCAATGGTATTGCAATCTTCTCATGTTATTACAACTTTAACTTGCTGTATCCAGAAGATGCCTCATCCACATTGGAGTTTACCCAATGGTAAACTAACATGCTAACATTGTAAATAACAATTGTCCTTTTAAAGCAGCATGAATAATAGTGATACTAGTAAATCACCACAACATTGTTAAAATGGCAGTGAAGTCTTGTTTAGTTTTCTTTAGAGTTAGAGGGGGTGTCAGGATTCAATATTCTGTAGAAAAGAACCGCAGTTAATATCTTTTGAAAAACAGTGTAAATAGGTCACATAAATCTGATAGCTTCTATATTTTGCTTATAGATGTATCTTAGGTATTAATCCAGAGACGAGCTCAAAGTCAAAAAAGAAACATGGACACGCGTAATCAACACGTTTGTACACTTCTAAGGAAACATGGATTTTGAATGGGTGTCAAAGTAGACATTCTTTTCTGACAAAACTAATAACTCAAAATAGATTCAAAAGTGTTTTTATCCTGTTTTGTCTCAGTTATAATTTCTGTTTTGCTGTCTTTAAAAAATATTGAACAACAACAACAACATTTATTAATATAGCACATTTTCATATAAAAAAATGTAGCTCAAAGTGCTCAAAGTGCTTAAAACAAGTAAATCAAAGCCTGATTTGCAGGCAGTATGGTCGCCCTGTTTTACACTGTGTGATTATATTATTAAGCAAGAGGGTCAATTTCTTCTAAAATGACCACTCAGAGCACCTGAGAAGCCTTTCTGGGTAGGGGTGAAATTTGAGGTGACATTACACAGGGCAGGGAGTGTGGCCTTGTTGATCCACCCGAGAAATGTTTTATTTACCCTTTAACCTTACTTTCCCACAACCTTTCAACATACTGTCTTGAAGAGTTTGGAGAATTGATATATCCCATCTCAACAGGAACCACACCCCCCACACTTGGTCACATGTATACACATGTACAGAGAGACACACATGCACACGTACGTGCCCTCACAGCTATGGCTGTCATTTTGTTATCAGATTTATTTCCCCCCTGATTTACGGCTCTTCCTGCAGGAGCCACACCTCATTGCGACGTCCGTAGGGCTTCATGGGAGGATCATAAACATTACACAGATACTGATTTTTCTGGTAAGGTGCACCATTTCCCAGCACAGTCATTAGGCGGTTTGCATGAAATCGGTAATCTGCCTCTTTTGCATAGCCTCCAAATTGCGTGGAATAAACAGTCATTCCTGGCTGGTCTTCAATCCGGATGCCCTCGTCTATTGGCTTTGGTGGTTCCACGTGAAATTTAGTGGGAAGACGAAGCCCGGCCTTCAGCTTCCCTGACAACGAGCCATCTGCCTTTGGGAAAGCAATCATAGACACTGGGGCAGTCATTCCCATCCCAACGCCTTTATCATTGCTGCCCCCCATGTACTTAAGCAGCTTAAGCACAGCCTCCCTCGAAGCCTCGTCAAATGACCGACTATCGGTGTCCACACAGGCAAACCCCTCCATCGTAGTGACGCACTTCGTAGTTCACATCTTCCTTGGTCTCCGTGCTGAGAACTTTGTAGGGGGTCTCTTCTGTGCTCCCCAACAGCGAGTTTTTTATCTTCCCAAACATCGCAATCTGAGTCTTTCGAAGAGCTGCCACTTTACCTCCGCTGACTTGAACAACGACCGATAAACGCCTCGGCTTACGCTCCGCCCGCTTCTTAGCGAGCGACTTTTGAGGACTGCTTTGTATATACATTTTTGTTTTATTAACATTATTGTTTAAATGTTTAACACTTAAGTTTGATGTCTTCATACTGAATTTAATTTCTTAAAATATAATTTTTGAAAGAAGATAAGGTTTCAGAATTTCATTTATTTTTTGCACTTGACCCTTTAAATCACATAAAAAATACATACACAAGAAATAAGTGAACAAGAAGTGAGGCAGACAGGGAGAGTTTAGGGACCCTCAAAACTAGACTTTACATTATTTTGGGGAAATTAGGTAAATAGGATATGTAATCAAGGTTGTTTTAATGTCTTTTGCAGTATTTGATATTGTTATTTCAATAGTAAATTTACAGTAAATTACTGTATTACTTTTACAGTTGGTATGTAAAAATAAATATTAATGTAAATAGGAAATGGTTAATTACTGTAATTCAACAGCAGCATACTGCAGCATCACAGTAATTTTGTTGCCCAGTTTACTTTGGAGTCACTGTGCGGTATGGTCGTTTTATTGTAATAGACTGTAATACCATACAGTAAAATACAGTTAAAGTAATGTAACTAGTAGCCAGTAATTTATTGTAAATTCACACTCAAATGCTCTATAGTGTAGCAATTTGATTTTTATATATAAAATCTTAACCCAGAGAGGCAGAATATTGATATTGGCAAATATATATCTAAGGATATAAATTAGGCAATGTTCACTTACATCAACCTACCAAATATGTTCTTACAAAAGCAGTAATCTTTTTGGATTTACTGAAAAAATGGTAAAAAACGGCTTTATATTTAATTATACTATTATTATTATCATTATTGTTACACTTAAAAATTTTACTCTATTGCCTCCAACGAATAATAAAGTAAAATAAATCAATGCCCCAAAATATAATGCCAAACAATTAACAGTCTGCAAGTACTAGATGCATCTACAGTAGTTTAGTAGAGCATTTAAAATATAATTACACAGTCATTCAGCACTCATAAAAAAGAATGAAAGTTCATGAGCACATAGGGACACAAAAATATGTTACATAGTTTTGGAAAAAAACAATTAAAAAATAACTAGTTCATAAAAAATGTTAACCACTGTGGCAAACACTGAAGTACTGCAAAAATCACACAAGAATAATATGACTGCTATATAGTTTGCAGTTCTTAAAAATCATATCACATAAAAAAAAAAAAGGTGAAAACAATCATAATTGCTGAATAAGTGCTGGAATATCTTATGAGTAACTATGAAATGGATATACTGTATTAATATCGGAGGATGATAAAAATGGATAGATTGTATACATATTTAAGGATGACCGCATACTGCAAACAAAATGCTGACTACTGCTAATTTTACCCAGCTCCAGAAAAGAAACAGACTGCTCACTGAGTGAATCAACGCATTAACATGTTGATCAGAATACAATTTTTTGACATGTAATAAGTAAAAAAAAAAAATAATAATCTCGAACCTGCTATAGCCAATGCAGGATCACAGTTCCTGAAGTGTATTCCAGCTGTACAGAGCACAAAGCAGAAAACAACCTTTTAACAGGCACCAGTCCATTCACAAACACACACACCCTTCAGTGGGGCAATAGGGAGATGCAAATTAACCTAACCATGTGTTTGAGAAGAATTCGGACAAAAACATCATGCAGACAAATAAAAACATACACACTCCACAGGAAAAATGACAAGGTGCAAACCTTATCCTAGAACCAGAGATAAATTAGACAACTGAGCTACCCATTGTGCCACTATGCCTCTTCTTATTGACAATAAATCTGTATATAATTCTTGAGTGTGCAGGCAGTGTGGTCTAGTGGTTAACACTAGAATCCCTGAAGCCTACGAAAAAAGTCGCAATCCCGGGCCACCTTAAATTCCTTCGCACCATTCCATTAACACTAGAATTACCAGAGCCTATGAAAAAAATCGTAATTCCGTCCCACCTTAAATCGCTTCTTACCTCTCCGCCAGCGCCCTAATAGAAACCACAGCATAGAGAGAAGTGTGTACATTGCTTCTTACAGGAAAAGGCGATGGAAAAAGTGCACTTGAATAAAAGTGCACTTTTGTTATACTTTTACACCAATATATGTTCCTGTGTTTGAACGACACAGGCAGATGGGGAGTGTCTGATGATTGCATATAGCGCCGAAGTTACTGGTCTTTACCATTCTTTCCTCTGCATGTCCTGGAGTACAAAAGAACAGCATACATCAACATTCGGGGACTGGCAGGAACACTCAATAAAACTGAATAAAAAGAAAATCAAGTGACGGTGAGATACGAAGAAGGCAGCTTCACCAGCGTTTGTGTGTCAGAACCCGGGGATGGTGGGGGTCGGGGGTGTTTGGCATTAGTATGCATCGTGGTACACAGCAGAGCTATAGCGCGTCTTTAGTGAAAACAGCCATGTCAGATGGGGTTGTATGGATTGATTCTGAACGCGACTGAGAGAATGAAAAGTGAATAAAAAAAAAGCTAACCTTTACAAGGATCATAAATTGCACCGGCTGTTACAGACTGAAATCAAATGTATGCTTTTATTCTAAAACAGTAAGACTAAGAGCAGTTTACTTCTCAAAACGGAGGGGCGCAGGATCGAACTCGTGACCCCTCGATTCCCAAGCGGGGGCTGAGTCTATTGAACCATAGAGGCAGTTACAACGAAGTGGTGTCAATGTCGCATGTTAAGGCGGCTTTTTGTTTCTGCAGTTATATTTTTGAATAAAAGTGCAATTGTGTTATTCTTGTGAAAATGTTTCTTTACTATTTGGACTTCAGGCTTCATACATTATATAGTTTATGCCTACATTTTGTCATCTACTACTAGAATATAAAAAAACGTTTCTGTTTTAACAATGTGTTGACACAGATTACTGTAGAAACGGAACAGACATGAAATGCGTGTGTTTCAAACAACGATCTATTATTTCCACTCTAAAACTTCACTTCACTCTAAGATACTCAATCAAGGCATGAGCTGAGAGAGGTTTGGCACGTTCTAAATTGGTGGGGGGATGGAATAGCCGGCTGCTCCAAGCTTCTCTTTATCAGCACATTTAGAAGACAAAGGGCGCTGGCGGAGAGGTGTGAAGGGATTTAAGAAGCAGTTTAAGGTGGGACGGAATTACGAGTTTTTTCGTAGGCTCTGGTAATTCTAGTGTTAACGTCTTGTTTTGCAAATGTATTGATCAGCACAAGTAGCAAGTAGCCTGCTATCTCATCCTCCCACCGCCACAGCTCAAGTGGGACAAAAAGTTCTCCCAGCCCAAGTCTGTTTATCTGGGTGTGAAGTGCCTGGAGTTGTATAATATATTGTTATTTGGAACACATGCATTTCATATGTGTTCCATGTATACAACGATCTGGGTAAATGAAGGATGGCAGGAAATGAGAGGAAAGAAATGTTGAACACATAGCTGAAACAGAGAATTTTTTCATGTTATAGTACTAATGCCAAATTTTTGACATTAAGTGTATAATGTGTGAAGACTGAAGTCCAAATATCAAATAAACACGTTTACAAAAGCTAAAAGTATCACAAAACGTGTGCTTTTATTCAAGAATACAACCGAAGAAAAAGAAATTGGGTTAGGGTACAATGCTGACATAGCCACTTGGGTGGTGCAGTGGTAAGAACTACTGACTCGTAAGAAAGAGATTGCGGGTTAGATTCTGGGCCCTTCCTAATTTTATCATTTTGAGTAGTGAGCTGCTCTACTTGTTACTATAATAGAATAAAAACATACATTTGATTTGAGTCTGTAACAGTCAGCATAAATTTATGGTACTTGTAAAATTAGCATTTTTTTTTATTCAGATTTATTCTTTCAGTCACGTTCACGCTCCCCCGATCTGACACTGCTGTTTTCAAAAAAAACAAGTGCTATAACAGAGGTGAACTCAAATGAGGATGAGGGTTCTACATTGGAGAAAGAGAACAGAAACCCTCCTGCAAGAAATGTTCATTCACACATAAGAACAGTGCAGCTGCACCAGGCGTTAAAGCAAAAGATGGCATCATTTGGATGCAGCAACAGGTTGGGTGTCATTCTGCCAGAGAATCTGCCGCACACATCCTTCAACAAAACAGCAGGGCCCACAGAGCCTAAGGTCTAATGCAAAGTTCCGTTTGAGATTATATTTTTTGATGGTCTTTATATGAAAAACATGTATATGTTACTTATATAAATGTCACATTGAATGTTATTTACCTATACTTATTTACTTATCTTCCTATTACATAGGCATGCTGACAAAGTACATGTGCAATGCCACTCCTTATTTAAGAAAAGATCCGTTACGTAAAGTGTGACGACAGCATCCACCTGCAGCTATAGAGACTTCAGTACACGAGCAACTCTCCACAGTAGTGTTTAGATCTGGCAATGCCATGCTGACGGTATGTATACCTAAAATAAGAAGTCTGCCTGCAATCTCATTACCATTACTCATGTACTGAAGTGTCTATAGCTGGAAGTTGCCAATCATGGAAGACAACTGTGTTGGATGATCACTGAAGTTTTTCCATGGAGAAGTATAACCTCTTTCAAAACAATAGGCAAAACCAAGATCACTCTCTGGGAGTTAGGCCCATCATTGCCGACGTCTACAATCAAGAGAAGACTTCAAGAAAGTAAATACAGAGGGTTCACGACAAGGTGTAAACCACTGGTAAGCTATCAAGCTTAAGGAAGAACAGATTACACTTTGCCAGACAACATAAAAAAGTCCAGTTTTATGAAGTTTTCTTCATAAATTACAAATTAAAAAAGATCAATATGTATGAGAATGACAGAGAAGAGTATGAAGAAGAGAAAGAACAGCTCATGATCTGTAGCATACAACATCATCCATAAAATCTGGTGGAGGCAGTGTTATGGCATGGGCATGCATGACTGCCAAAGAAAGTGGGTCACTAGTGTTTATTGATAACATAACTGAAGTAACAAGATGATTTCTGAAGTGTATAGTTCTATAGTATCTGCTCAGATGCAGACAAATGCTGCAAAACTGATAGGACGATGCCTCAAGATACAGACGGATAATCAGCCAAAAAATACTTTGAAAGTACACTAAGTTCTTTTTCAAGAGATGGCCATGGGTTTCAGACTTCATTTAGTAATTGACTAGAAAGGACTTTCAACTAAGTATTGAAAATTATCATTATATTCATGATTGTTAGTTTGTCCAAATACTTTTGAGCACCTGAAAATGGGGGGACCATGTATAAAATTGGATGTCTTTTCAAAATGGCTCATACAATGTTGTACACTTCAATCACATTTTGATTCATTCATTTCAGATTTATTGTGGTGTAACACAGAGCCAAAACTATGAAAATTGTATCACTGTCCAAACACTTATGGACATATCTGTATACAGTAAGTACTTATACTTAAACCTGTACTGTATAGAAAAAGTTTTACACAGCAATACATGAACAAGAGTTTTTTATCTCATTTGGTTTATAGTTTCCACTTTAACAACCTAAAAACATAATAAAGAATCAGGCACTAAAATATTACTGTACTTTCACTTGTTTAACAATCACTAAATAAGGATCTTCACTTGGAAACACAAGGAAGATAGACAATAACATTAGCTTGGTTACTAAGTTTTAAATAAGCCACACTATAGTGTAGGTCATTTAAATTGTGCTTTAGGATATCAATAAAGAAATGTATCTGAGCAACTGAAGGAGAATCCTTACATCTGTCCAGGTATCTCATCAGGTATAACAAGATTAGTGAAACTGCAGTTGGCTCTTTTAAGATTAAGAAAAGCAGATTCAGAGAGAAAGAAATAAGTTTCAAAAGCATGTACACACTTCTATAAGTTAGATATTCTAACACAATGTTTTTCTGAGTGTGCTCTACATGTTAACAAGATTATATTAGTTATCTTTAATAAAAAACTTACTATATGGAATATATCATTTATAGCTGAAAGAAACAAGTACCTTAAAAGATAACACAAACATTAAAACACTGTTTATCAGTTATGATCTTTAATAGGACAGACTGATTTAATTATATATATATCACATTAACATCTAATTCTGCCTCACACATATTAGGCAGCTAAATGTTAGTGTTGAATGAGAATATCAAAAAAGAGATAAATTGCTCATTGCTTGAGCATAATTGCCACAATGAACAAAGTTAGCTGCAGAAAAACAAGCAATGAAAACGAATTACACTGATGAAAAGTATATTTAATAATGTGTGTAGTAGTAGTAGTAGTAGTAGTAGAAGTAGAAGTAGAAGTAACCTGGTAATAACAATGAATCTTGTAATAGAGATAAACAGATCAGATAGAAATACCAGGATTTATAGTGTTAGCAAAAGAAATGAACAATAAACAGAGAAAAGGTTCTTAAATACATCTTAACAAACAGAGAATCTACCTTAAGAGATCTTTAAAATAAAATAAAATAAAAAAAAACTATGAACACAGCTATTGAAGTTGGCATCACCACAAAGAGTACAATCTGTGTATGCAGTATGGTTTGGCTCAGTCTAAAAGTCCAAGCCACTTTCTATAGTTTTCAAACTTTAACCAGCATGAACAATCATAAACTCTTGGCTTCACCAAACATTAGATTGGCCTGTTTAAGGCCTATTCTGATAGAGCTAATTTCTAAAGAAAGTGAAACAGTATAAATCATTTCATTATTTGTTATAGTTCCTCCATATAACTTTTTAAAAACATTATCTGCTGCAGATGTTTTCCATCGCAACTGAAGCTCATCAGTATAGCCTATTCCATCTGCAACTAGTTAAACTATCAAAAAGGTTTTTCTATGTAATTTAATGGTTTGTCAACACTAATAATTCAAAAAGCATACAATTTCTTAGTAATGTTATTTCTGCTATGTTTTGGTCATAATACAGCATCTAGTAACTTCAATGTTTACCATTAATATTATGACCTTTGCATTGCCCTCAGGCTTCCTTTACCCAAAGCCAAGTATTACTGCAGACGTTGCCTAAATAACTAAAGTGGAATCCATAGTTTGATGAGCTTTGACGTACCAGTACAGAAAGTCTTCAATGAGCAGTCAACCATTACATACATAAGTGCAAAGTTACATTAAACCTGAACAGGAAACCCACGTATTTGTTCAATTTGTGCCTGTCTTTTATTTTAAGAAATCAAGTGAAGAGCATAATTTGTGCTTTTAAAAAAACAGAGCATAATTTTGGATATTATATCAATTTCATTTTGTAGCAAGACCAGAAAAACAAAATATTATTCACAATTAGGCTACTTACTTTTTAAAGGGTGTTTTCATATTTTATAGTATGTGCACTAGCTTTAAAAATGTGACATGGGCAAATAAATTATGTGGCTAATATAGTAAAACCAAGCACAGCACATATTGATGCCATTCCATATGTCTGGTAAATCATTAAGCAGCCATTTTGGACATTATTTTTATTCATGATAAACTTGGAGGCAAGGCATTTGTCAATTTAGAGCACTATAAAAATTAGAGACTAACTCATTTACTGTATCTATGGATAGTAAATATATTTATATGTGTATTACTTCTAAACTAAACAAACATTTTTAAATCATTCCATCTGTCTGTCTAATACAAAACATTTGTCTTTGATTCACAAAAATACCACTTAATTAGATATTTTGCTTCTCATGGCTGCTATCATTTTGATTTTAAACAATTTTTGTTAACCTACAGTATATTTTATTTTTCAAGGAATAAAATATACGCTGTATACTGTTAGAAATCCTCCAGTCTTTCAGTGTATTTGTCTTTTTATTAAAAGGAGTTATTTCATTATGAAAACACATACATATTTACTAATTTAGCAAACTATCTTCTTGATTTTTTCAATGCATAGTTAACAGTAGAATTCCTGAAGCCTAAGAAAAAACTCATAATCCTGGACCACCTTAAATTCCTTCACAACTCTACCATCAGCATCTTTTGTTTTGTAAATGCGTTGATCAGCACAAGCAGCAAGCAGCCTGCTGTCCCATCCCCCTCCTTGACGGAGCTCAGCTTGAGGGCAAAAAGGTCTCCCAGCTCAAGCCCAGGCTCCTTATCTGCATGTGGGGTGCCTGGAGTTGTATAAGGTAAATAATACAATATACAGTAATCCCTCCTCGATCGGGGGGGTTGCGTTCCAGAACCCCCCGCGATAGACGAAAATCCGCGAAGTAGAAACCATATGTTTGTGTAGTTATTTTTATATATTTTAAGCCCTTATAAACTCTCTCACACTGTTAACATTATTAGAGCCCTCTAGACATGAAATAACACCCTTTAGTCAAAAGTTTAAACTGTCCTCCATGACAAGACAGAGATGACAGTTCTTTCTCACAATTAAAAGAATGCAAATAGATCTTCTTCTCTTCAGGAGCAGAGAATTTCAGAGGGAGAGAGGGAGAGCTCGCAAAGAAAAGCAAACAATCAAAAAATCAATACTTGCACTTTTAAGTTTGCCGCGGCATTTTTAGAGGAGCGTTAGTATCTTCTAAGCAAACATCCTCTGTGCAAACAGCCCCTCTGCTCACATCTCCTCCGTCAGGCGCAGAGAACGTCGGAGAGAGAGAGCGAGATTAAAGCAACAATCAAAAAATCAATACGTGTGCTTTTAAATATGCCGAGCACCGCAATAAAGCGGCATTTTTTTAGAGCAGCGTCAGTATCTTTTAAGCAAACAGCCCCTCCGTCAGGCGCAGAGAATGTCAGAGAGGGTGAGAGAGAGGCAGAGACAAGCAAACAATCAAGCTCCGCGCGGGATGCATATCTTATAGCATTGAGGAGTTTTAGTTAATATGTAATACATGCTCTGATTGGGTAGCTTCTAAGCCATCCGCCAATAGCGTCCCTTGTATGAAATCAACAGGGCAAACAAACTGAGGAAGCGTGTAGCATAAATTAAAAGACTCACTGTCTGCAGAAATCTGCGAACCAGCGAAAAATCTGTGATATATATTTAGATGTGCTTACATTTAAAATCCGCGATAGAGTGAAACCGTGAAAGTCAAAGCGCGATATAGCAAGGGATTACTGTATCGTTATTTGGAATACATGCATTTCATGTGTGTTCCGTGTCTACAAAGATCTGGGTAAGTGTAGTACAAAAGGAAATGCGAAAAATGCAAGATTGCTGAACACACATATCAAAAGCAGAAACATTTTCCATGTTATATTAATGATGACAAGAAGTGTATAATATGTGAAGACTTTAGTCCAAATATCAAATAAACACGTGTGCTTTAATTCAAGAATATAAACAAAGTAAAAAAAAAAAAGAGAAAAGCATTTAATTTACATGTGGCTATCAATGGGTTAAAAACTCAAGCTCGAATATCAATTGACAGGGAGTTTGCATGTATTCTTGAATGGTGTAGAGGCAAGAACTGCTGCCTTATTACCCAAAGGTCCCGAATTCTAAACCGAGTTCTCCGTGTTTTGTGTAGTGAACTGATGTTATTACTGTTTCTACAATATAATAACTATACACATTACATTTGAGTCTATACCACCCGGTGCTAATTTGGGCTATTGTAAAAGTTAGTGCTTGTTTTTTTTATTATTTTATTATTCAGTATTTAAGAATTAAAGGTGAGCCAGGATTACGAGTTTTTTTGTAGGCTTCAGGAATTCTAGTGTTAAACTGCCTTAGAGCTAAAAAGTAAAAACAGCAAACAACTTACATTTTTTGCCAGGAAAGGTTTAGGTATTTGTTTTTGTCACAGAGAAACAAATTGTGTTCGACAATAGCACAACATTAATAAATGTACTAAATTATAACATTATTTTATGAAAATAACACCTTACTATAATTTTGGTAGTGTCAGGGCCAAAACTATAGATTACCAGAATTTTACATATTTGATATATTCAATACATATTTCTAATATAAAACTTGCAATTCCTTGTTTATGAAGTACAACACCTCTAACAGTATAATATTTCAAGAAAGACTATTTGAACTCTTGAAGATCTAATGAAAATCAGACTGCAAGATGAAAATACAATAATGTTTTTCCAACCAAGTTCTAGATGACAAGCCACAGACTTTTGCAGCACTGTTATTTGCAGAATATATACCACAAGTCTTTCATTTAAAAATGTCTAATAACGAGGATCATCAAAGTAAATTGATAACATGCATGCAGATGTGGACACCCTGGAAAATACCTAATCCTGTCATTTTTGATATCTCACTTAAACTTCTTAGACATATAGTAGATTATCAAAAAGAACTGGGTGAAAGTGATGAGAAACAGTGCATGCCTGTAAGATAAACATTACAGATGGTATCACTATCTCACTATCTATCTAATTAATGGAGGTATAGTAAAGGAGACAGCTTTCTTAAAGTTTATGAGGAAAATAGAAAATCACAGGTAACAATTTTAGTGTAATTTATGAACCAGCATTTATATATATATATATATATATATATACTAATAAAAGGCAAAGCCCTCACTCACTCACTCATCACTAATTCTCCAACTTCCCGTGTGGGTGGAAGGCTGAAATTTGGCAGGTTCATTCCTTAAAGCTTCCTTACAAAAGTTGGGCAGGTTTCATTTCGAAATTCTACGCGTAATGGTCATAACTGGAAGCTGTTTTTCTCCATTTACTGTAATGGAGATGAGCTTGAGCGCCGTGGGGGCGGAGTTTCGTGTGACATCATCACGCCTCCCACGTAATCACGCAGTACATAGAAAACCAGGAAGACCTCCAAAAAGCGCTGAAGAAAACATGCATTATATAATTGAGAAGGCAGCGAAACAATAAGAAGCGAGCCAGTGACATATACAACCATATTCATGAGTTCTGCTACTTCGGAAACAAAGCACGATGTAAACCTACACTTTAAATTAAGTTCATAGACAGGCTGCCGCTGGCGTTTGTAATTTAGTGCCTGCCCATATAAGGCCGTCCGTCAGCGGCAATCCAATAGCAAACTCCCACTAAATATTCACGGGTGAAGGACTGTGCTTATGAAGATGAGATGGTCAGGGTGGTGGTTGGCACAAACTCAGCGAAACTGCGAGAGAACGTTTTAAGTGCCAGGATTAAGGTAACATTAAATACAGCTATGGAGATAGCACGAGATGGCACCAGCACAGCTGGGAACCTTTGATGCATGTACACCAAGCGGCTCACGTGAACTGACGCAGTGCACAGCCAAAAAGCAACAGTTCCAAATAGCGCTGAACAAAAACTGAATTACACAATTGAAAAGGCAGCAAAAAATATGAAGCGTCTGATACATACAAGCATATTCATAAATCCAGCTACTGCGGAAACAAAGCACACAGTGGAAAAAGTCAATGTCCCGCTAAAAGAAGACAGTGTAAAAAAAAAACCCATGCATGCAGTGTGTCGGGTCTCAGATAAAGAAGACGACGAGCGGTTTATTGATGCAGTAAGAAACGAATCGATGAATGAAACCTGTCATCTTTACAACGATTGACAAACACGGAATGTAACTTGAACACAACACATCCTACAAATACGAACCTGATTGAAAGAAATAATGATAATCAAATCCTTCATGACAGCAAAACTCAGTAAAACTCACAAAACAATTACTGTATATTGACAGTCATGTTACGTTATTTTTAAAATGTTCCCTTTTCTTTTTCATAGCTTCTTTAACACACTACGTCTCTGCTGCGATACGGTATATATATATGTATATATAAACCCCGATCTACATACTCGAATAATGGATACTTTATTCGCCATCAACGATTGTTTTGGTAAAGCCATACTCAGTGTATTCATTAGATAAATGGTAAAAAAGTAAGAGCGAGGGGAGGATGACTTATTGAGGCATGCAAGCAAAACCACAATAGCACGCGGGCTCGATGTACGAAAAAATATATCTTTTCCCGGCGTGTAATTATACCCGGCCCGCAAGATCATTTTATATACTGTATTATTGTTATTAATGGCCCGGGGATATGAAGCACTGGTAACACAATAAACTACAGATCCCATAATGCAGCGCTTCAGCTGCCTTGCCGAACACTTACCGCATCACTGCCGTCTCTTCAGTCGTTTATTACTTTGCGAAGGAAGCCGCTTTCTCAGAGCTTCTGCACTGTTTTATAAACGAACAATATATAAGAAAGTCCTTTTTCCTTGCTTCGCCAACGAAGCAGCCTTTTTATTTAATCCACGGGTTCTCCGCGGTTTCATTGTTCATTTATTACGATTTTTATAATTATTGTGTAGGTTTTATTTAATCCACGGGTTCTCTTCTGTGTTCACTGCGGTGTCTTCTTTCGTTTTGAGCTTCTGAGCCAAGGAAGCAGCTTTCTCACAGCTTCTGCACTGTTTTAAAAACGAACGACATATAAGAAAGTGCTTTTCCCTTGCTTCACCAATGAAGCAACCTTTTTATTTAATTCACGGGTTCTCTTCTATTTTATTGTTCATTTGTTACGATTGTTACAGTTATTGTGTAGGTTTTATTTAATCCACGGGTTCTCTTCTGTGTTCACTGCGGTGTCTTCTTTTGTTTACGACCTTCGCCAAGGAAGCAGAAACTTACAACCACGAAACTTTGTAGCGGCACAAGACTTCAGGTCACATCTCTACAAAACAACCTAATTGAAGCAACTATATTTACTGGCAGTGCCTCAGGTGACACAGTTTTTATTCCTCGCATCCCCGTTATACCATCTAATCTCCCATTTCAATTCAAACACGTTCAATTTCCAGTAAGGCTCTGCTTGCAATGACAATTAATAAGTCTCAGGGACAAACACTACAAAAGGTTGGCATTAATTTGAGGCGGGATTGCTTTTCACATGGCCAACTGTATGTTGCATGCTCAAGAGTGAGCTCAGCACACAGCTTAGTCATATTACAACCAGAGGGCGAACTGACAACGTGGTATACAGAGATCCTTAACAATTAATTTTTTACATATTTTCGTTCAGTCTAAAAATGTTTACTTTTTTATTAATAAAAATATTCAGACAGTATTTCTATATACTAGCAGAATACCCGCGCTTCGCAGCGGAGAAGTAGTGTGTTAAAGAAGTTATGAAAAAGAAAAGCAAACATTTTAAAAATAACGTAAGATGATTGTTAATGTAATTGTTTTGTCATTGATATGAGTGTTGTTGTCATATCTATCTATTTATATTATATATATATATATATATATATATAGCAAAATACCTGCGATTGGCAGAAGTAAAAAGAAAAGGAAACATTTTAATAATAACGTAACATGATTGACAATGTAATTGTTTTGTCATTGTCATGAGTGTTGCTGGCATATATATATATATATATATATATATATATATATATATATACACACATACATATATATACATATACATATATACACATTCTGTATATATACACACACACATATATACATACTGTATATACAACATATACATATCTACATATATACTGTATATACACAAATCTACATATATATATCTACATATATATATATATATATATTAGGGGTGGGACTCGATTAAAAAAATTAATCCAATTAATTAGAGGCTGTGTAAGAATTAATCTTGATTAATCGTATGTAATCGACACGTAAATTTGCCCCAAATCGCAAATGTTTTTTTTTTAATTTAAAACGGTTTTAGTGGGCTTACAGAATCAAATAATAGACATGGACATGAATATTGTAAACTGAAGCTGTTTTAATTTCTGAAAAAAAAGCTTTTAAACTGCATTTGAATTCAAAACAGAAACAAAAATATCATCCCTGGTTAAAATTGGGCAGACTTAAAAATAAAGTGGTAGTTTAAGTACTTTAAGTACATTTTCAGAATAGTATTGTCTTTAAAATAATAATAACCAAAATTTCACCATAAAGTGCAGTTTTCTTCTTAAAAAAATAAGTCAGAAACATAAAAGGTAATTTGACCAGCTTACTCTTTAAACTCTGAGTAACATTAGCCAAAATTATTTTGTACATTATTCTAAAACAGTGTGATCATTGAACATTTTGTAATTAGATGTATTTAGAATTACTAACGGTCACGGAAGTCCAATGATCCCCAGTAAGAGCCACAAAGTCCGCTTTCTGTAATGCATCTAATTTTGCTTGCTTTTCAGTGTGCACAAAACCATGCTTTTATCAAGGCTTCCCTCGGGTAGTCGAAATGATCAGTCGTAGGAAGCGCTTTATTCCGACTCTAACATTTTTGTAGCTGTGATGTGTGCATCAGTGTAATGGATGTACCAGGAAATCATGCATTGACAAAAGTTCCCGTTTGCTTGGAATTGAAAGTGTGATTAAATGCGTTATTTTTAACGCGTTATGGAGTACATGCATCAAGCTTCTCAGCTGTGCTTGTGCTAAGAAAGGGAAAATTTTAAAAATAACGTAACATGATTCTGCGTTAACCTAATATTTTTTCATACGTCCCAAACCAAGGAGATGAGAAGGTAAAATGAATCGGGTAGCGCAGACATAGTCAGTACACCCTCTCGAATCAACCTCGAATGTCGGCGTTAGAGGTGAAGACTCTACAATTAGCCACAGCGTGTGGCTTGTCTATGCTAAAGTATGTATTGTAGATCGGGTATATATATATACATATATATATATATATATATATATATATATATATATATATATATATATATATATATACCGTGTACGCAGTGGAGAAGTAGAAGTTATGAAAAGAAAAGGGAACATTTTAAAAATAACGTAACATGATTGTCAATATACAGTAATTGTTTTGTGAGTGTTATTGAATGTTGCTGTCATCAAGGATTTGATTATCATTATTTCTTTCAATCAGGCTTGTATTTGTAGGATGTGTTCAAGTTACATTCCGTGTTTGTCAATCGTTGTAAAGATAAGAGGTTTCATTCATCGATTAGTTCCTTACTGCATCAATAAACAGCTCGTCTTCCTCTTTATCTGAGATGTGACAAACTGCATGCACGTTTTTTTTTCACTGTCTTCCTTTAGCAGGACATTCACTTTTTCCACCGTGTGCTTTGTTTCCGCAGTAGCTGCACTTATGAATATGATTGTATGTATAAGACGCTTCATATTTTTTGCTGCCTTCTCAATTGTGTAATTCGGTTTTTGTTCAGCACTCTTTGGAACTGTTGCTTTTGTCTGCGCATTGCGCCAGTTCACGGAGCCGCTTGGTGTTCTTGCATCGAAGGTTCCCAGCTGTGCTGGTGCCATCTCGTGTAATGTCAGCTAAGACCCGGCACTTAAAAGTTTCTCTCGCAGTTTCAATGAGTTTGTGCCAAACACCACCCTGACCATCTCATCTTCCTCTGCATAAGCACAGTCCTTCACCTGTGAACATTTACCGGCAGTGTTTGTATTGGATTGCCACTGATGGACGGCCTTATATGGGCAGGCACTAAATTAAAAATGCTAGTGGCAGCCTGTCTATGAACTTAATTTAATATAAACTTACGGTTCACGCCGTGCTTTGTTTCCGCAGTAGCTGTACTTATGAATATGCTTGTATGCATCATTTGCTTCATAATGTTTTTCTGCCTTCTCAATTGTGAAATGGCGTTTTGTGCTAATCGCTGTTTGGAGTTTTTCCTTGTTCTCTACGTACTTACGTAGGAGGCGTGATGATGTCACACGAAACTCCGCCCCCCACGGCCATCTCCAACTCAAGACTACATTACATTATATGGGGAAAAATAGCTTCCAGTTATGACCCTTATGCGTAGAATTTCGAAATGAAACCTGCCCAACTTTTGTAAGTAAGCTGTAAGGAATAAGCCTGCCAAATTTCAGCCTTCTACCTACACGGGAAGTTGGAGAATTAGTGATGAGTGAGTGAGTGAGTGAGGGCTTTGCCTTTTATTAGTATATATATATATATAGTAGTTGTAGCATAATAAGGAAGAGAAAAAACAAAAAATATGCTTTATACTTTACCCATTATAAGGATTGAAAAGAGGTTGCCAGGGACGTCACAGATTAGGGTAAAGAGAATGAGCAGGTATTACCAAGAGTGTGACAGAATTTCAGCCTAGGCAGACATATGTAATGCTCCCTCAGGATGCTTGTGGGTAACAGGTATGGTTGAGCTTATCTGCTTGTTATTATGATCTTTTTTTGTGGACAAAGTAATCCAACAGGCAGACAGGTGTTAACACATTTACAGGCTGTCAAGAGGGGAAGGTGGATTTTCATTTCCTTTCTGCTTATTGGTATTTTTAGTTGTTCCCTTTGTGTATCCCACTGATGTTCTTTGCAGAAATGTGCATGAAATAACCAAGAGAAAAGACGTGGTTCAAATACAATAACGGGTCAAATACCAAGAAATCAAGGACACAGCAACCAAAGCAAAAACACTAAACAAGAGTCACAAACATTAAAAACCAAGGTATTTACACAACAGATCATTACACAAAGAAAACAGAAAGATCATGTTTATTGAGTCTGTGAACTATGACATGATTAATATCTAGCAGTGAACTTTTATCTCATTGCGTCGTGATTGATTTTTCACAACCTCAGAGGACTGGGAGCTCAAAACATTGTAGCAGAAATGTTACAGAATATTTCAAAACAACAAAACTAAGCCTTAAAATGAGAAATTACCCAAAATCCCTTGCTTTACACGCATTACTGTATGTAACCATGCCACAGCACCAGTATAGTGCTTAGGCTATCCTTTGTGTATACATGTATTTTAATATACATCTTCTTTGATTAAAATATCAATTAATCATAGACCTACACAAAATAAATGGCAGTAGTACTTTATCAATATAAAAGTTGGTTTAACTCTATTTTTTAGGTTGTCATTAGCAGTTTTAAATGACTTCAGACCAGTGACTCTGACATCATTGATTATGAAATAACTTGAAAAAGTTATAAAGAGGATGCTCACAGGGCAGACATAGGGTTTATTAGATCAATTTCATTCTGAATACAGTCTAATGGAGGCACAGAGTATGCCACTGTCAATTTACTTCTTTTAAATCAGCATTTGGACTGCATCAAGTCTCACACAAGGCTTCTGTTTCTGGGCTTCTCTTTAGTTTTTAACACCTCCAGCACACCTTTTCGCAAAGAGATTTATAAAAAAAAAAAATGTTAATTTGAACTTCAATTTGATAGCATGACTGATTGTCTATTTAAGAGACAGGATTCAAAGAATGAAAATCAATGTTTGCCTGTCTGAAATACTGTCCCCATCCACAGGGTCCCCCTCAGGAATGTGTTCTTTCATCACTTTTGCATATCCTCTACAGTAATGGTTGTCACAGTATATTAAAAACAGGTTCATCTTAAAATTGACTTTTGACTTCAGTGTTTGTTAGCCTACTGAAAGAGAATAAATCTACTCATAGTCAAGTGGTGAATTATTTTGTCAACTAGTGCAGCTAGTCTTTTCTACACCTAAATGTGAACCCAAAAACAAAGTAACTTATAATTGATTTCAGAAGAAACACCATTGACTCACAAGACACAAATATCAAAGACCACGCAGTGAAGATTGTTGACAGTAATAAATATCTGGGGACAATCACAGATTGAACTTTAAGGAAAACAGAGAAGCCATTTGCAAAAAAGAACAGTAACACCTCTACTGTTTATGGAAGCTGAATCTTTTTAAACTGAGTCCTAAAATCATGGCACATTTTTTTTTTTGTAAGTCTTGCATTGAGTCTGTCTTTACTTATGTTTTGCTGGACTGGTTTGGAAATCTTAAAAGTTAGCAACAAAAAAAGAATTAGTCAAATTGTTAATTAGACCAAAAAATAACAAGGTCTCAAGAGTCCAATCTCACAGACCTGTTCAACAATTACTTATTATAAAAAGAAGAATATATTTTGTCAGACATGACTCACCCACTACATGCTCAATTTCAATTGTTGCCACCAGGTCACAGATTCAAGGATCCAAGGGTAAAAGGCCACCAGTTAAAATCAGTTTTATAAACATCCATAGCCTTAAATCATAGGATGAACAGTTAGCATTTGCATCAACCATCAGTTTTTAACATGTCATGGTCTCTCTGTAAAACCTGATAACAAACCAAATTTCCCTCTTGGGACAATAAAATTGAATTTAACTGCTTTGAAGAATACCTACATTAACATGTAACCATACCAATGCACCATACGCGGGTTTGAAACTATGTCATTTTACATTTTACAAGTGCTATGGTGTAACTTATATGTACTGCATCCTGTTCAGGGTAACATGAGTCAGTGATTATCCCAGCAGCCTTGGAAGACATTGTATTAGTGCATTACAGGGTATAGTCATACACTAAGCAGTGCAGATGGGCAATATATAATGCAAATATTGTAGTAAACATGCACAGAACACAATTTAAGGTTGCAGTTTCTCCTCTGTTTCTATTCTTAGCACAGTTCAAGCGCTGACTTACTTGAATAATTGAAAGAGTTACTAAAAAATTCCCAGAAAAATAAACTCTTAAGATTTGAAAAATAGATTGACAGAGGATATTGTCAGGAATTCGCATGTTTTTAATTTTTTGGCTTGATTTTAAATGTTAAGCACCCCAACTGCCAACAGCATGATTGATACATAGTTTCAATAATGTTATTAAATATCAGCTTAAATTACAAAAATATTGTTCAAAAATAAAACTGAATAACAAAAAATTCAACTGATAACAAGACACCGAGAAGACACAATTCATTTGCTTTTGTATGTCTGCTTATATCCCTTCAGCGATATCTTTTACAGTTGTAAAAATTTACACGGGGTGTTACAGACTCAAACTAAATCCTTCTTAATTTTGGGAATGTACACTGTCAGCATGGCACTGCCAGATTTAAACACTAGCACAGACTTTTGCAAACCTCATGTTCGGAATCTCTTTTGAGAAACAGATAAATTCTGTGATCCAGAGATGATTTTTCCAGCTTCGTCTTTTAGCCACGGTAAATCCATTTGTTTTTGTCAATTTAATGCTAGTTTGTACTGTGCTTTACTGTATTTTATTAGATTTATTTTATTTATGTTTTATTGTATATTTTATTGTAAAGCACTTTAGCTACAGCATTACTGATGAATGTTGAAATGTGGTCTATAAGTAAATTACCATTGATATGATACTCCGTGATATGTTGGCCGCATGTTCAGGATTGATTCCTAACTTTTGTCCAGTGCTGCTGGTTTATCATGATACAATTCAATATCTATACAATTCACACCACAGCACAGAAGTAAACATATTTTGCACAATGAAATATTTTCAGTATTTCAGTTTTGTAATCTTCCATAGTTACTTGTTCTTAATACATACTATAGAATAATTAATGTCATTTGATGCTGCACAAGAACACTACCAAAACTCACATTACTCAAAACTTTGAAAAATGTATCATACATGTTCAATATTTGGTACAAGTGATTGCAGAACATATTGTTTGTGCACAAAATGTAATATGCGCTTACACAATGTGTTGTGCTTGATCACAGACAGTAGCAGTAGCAATGCGCAAGAGCACTGCCAAAAACCACATAACTAAAAACCACTTGAAAACGATATTGTGGGTTTGCTACCAATATTAAGTTCATCTTTCACTGTACATTGGTTGCAAACACATACAACAATATTTATCAACCCACTTGGCAGGAGTATGCATTTAAATCACACTTGTAATTGAACTGCTGTTCTCTACAGGAATATGAGAAGAGACGGTGTAGAAGGAGAGACCCCATTATTCAATTTTTAAAATGAGGACATTTTCTTCTGACTTTTTAAACTTTATGTGTTGAGCAGTAATACTGGGGCACAGGACAGAAACAAATCCTAAATGGGACAAATTCATTGCAAAGCACAAGCAGACATCCCCTTCTGCTGGAAACATGAAATCTCAGTATATAAAAGTACTTTCTTTGAGAGGAAATGAAAGTAATGGAACAAAAGTCATATATCAAGAGAACAACATTCATCCATCCATCCATCCTCTTCCGCTTATCTGGGATCGGGTCGCGGGGGCAGCAGCTTAAGCAGAGATGCCCAGACTTCCCTCTCCCCGGCCACTTCTTCCAGTCCCTCCGGCGTGTACTGGGTCTTCCCCGGGGCCTCCTCCCAGTTGGACGTGCCCGGAACACTTCACCAGGGAGGCGTCCAGGAGGCATCCTGATCAGATGCCAGAGCCACCTCATCTGACTCCTCTCCATGCGGAGGAGTAGCGGCTCTACTCTGAGCCCCTCACCCTATCTTTAAGGGAAAGCCCAGACACCATGCGGAGGAAACTCATTTCAGCGGCTTGTATTCGTGATCTCGTTCTTTCGGTCACTTCCCATAGGTGAGGGTAGGAACGTAGATTGACTGGTAAATTGAGAGTTTTGCGTTACGGTTCAGCTCTTTTTTCACCACGATAGACCGATGCAGAGCCCGCATCACTGCGGATGCTGCACCGATCCGCCTGTCGATCTCACGGTCCATTCTTTCCTCACTCGTGAACAAGACCCCGAGATACTTGAACTCCTCCACTTGGGGCAGGATCTCTCCCCCGATCCTGAGAGGGCACTCCACCCTTTTCTGGCTGAGGACCATGGTCTCGGATTTGGAGGTGCTGATTCTCATCTCAGCCGTTTCACACTCAGCTGCGAACCAATTCAGAGAGAGCTGAAGATCACGGCCTGATGAAGCAAACAGGACAACATCATCTGCAAAAAGCAGTGACCAATCCTGAGTTCACCAAACTGGACCCCTTCAACACCCTGGCTGCTCCTAGAAATTCTGTCCATAAAAGTTCTGAACAGAATCGGTGACAAAGGGCAGCCCTGGAGGAGTCCAACTCTTACTGGAAATGGGCTCAACTTACTGCTGGCAATGTGGACCAAGCTCTGACACCAGTTGTACAGGGACCGAACAGCTCTTATCCGGTGGTCCGGTACCGCATACTCCCGGAGCACCCCACCACAGGATTCCCCGAGGGACATGGTTGAACGCCTTTTCCAAGTCCACAAAACACATGTAGACTGGTTGGGCAAACTCCCAGGCACCCTCCAGGATTCTGCTAAGGGTGTAGAGCTGGTCCACTGTTCCTCGACCAGGACAAAAACCACACTGTTCCTCCTGAATCCAAGGTTCGACTATCCGACGGACCCTCCTCTCCAGAACCCCCGAATAGACTTTTCCAGGGAGGCTGAGGTGTGTGATCCCTCTGTAGTTGGAACACACCCTCCGGTCCCCCTTTTTAAAGGCAGTCTGATCCTCGGCTACAGAAACTGGCTCTTGGGACGTGGAATGTCACCTCTCTGAAGGGGAAGGAGCCTAAGCTAGTGCGCAAGGTCGAGATAACATTAACACTGCATATTAAGAACTCTTCAGCAATGAAAAAACGTACCCTACTGCAGGATTACAGACTTATCTGGCATTTAAACAAAAAATAACACAATTGTCTGCACCATTAAAAGCCAGCTTTACTAAGGATTTGCTTTGCCAACCTACTCAAAAAAATTGAACAAAACTCAACAACATAGAACAAATCATTCCTGAAAAGGCTGAAGGAAAAAATACTACACCATGAAAAATCACCACAAAAACTAATATATCTCCAAACCTTCTGATATTCTTTTAAATGACTGCTTATGGAATCAAATGCCAGTGCACACATGGAATCACATCTGCCAATGTCAAGCACCTTTCTGTCCTGCAAAGATTGTTATGACATCATCATAACTGCATGACTATCTTAGACTGCAAAGAATGTAGTTTTGTTAAAATGAATAAATAAATGAAGACATTAAAAAAACAGGAAAAAATGAATACAAGAATATGTAAGAAGTTGTGAACATCTGTAGATCATTAGCTATGAAATTGTAAGGCAGGAAATTATTAATATAGTATTCAATTATTTATAATTCTCTGTTATTTTCTTTGATAAAGTACATTTTAAATATAAAAAATGTATATGCCAAAAGAAACAATCACAGATATTTATTCTAAATATTGTGATAAATCATCCATAAATGTACCTGCAGAACTTTATAATTCTCATCATTACAAGAAATCTTCTATATTAGGTAGGGGTTAAGTATATGAAAAATATGTACAAAGGCCTTTAAAGAAATTAGTTATAAATCACTAACACTAGAAAGTAAAGCCATATGTGTCAAGTATTAGTTCAGTTTTTGATTTATTTGGGAATCTTGTAGGACAGCTTAAGGGGGTTGTCTCAGTCAATGGTTTGTGGTCAACACATGGTTGGGGTATGCAGTGAGGAAGGGTATGTGATAAGTCAACCTTAACATTCTTTACATCAATGATTACTATATTTCACTTCATTTACATTCTGTGCAATAATACTTATACACAAAATATATACTGCACTTTGAAGACAAAAAAAAAAACAGTTCTATGTACATTCTTTATCACCAGATGAGATCTTTAGCATTGAAAAGTAAATTGTATTATCTTGTCAAGAAAGCACATTTGCTATTTCTCAAAAAAGAGCAAAAAAGTGTATATTTTTCCAAGGTTTTCAAACTCCAAAACAATAATAAGATGCATAAGTTATCCTTATACAATAACATGGCAAATGCTAAATCAAAGATTTACAGATAAATGTTACAAGAGAAGCAAATAAAAAAACAGAAGTTTTTTTGCATCTTTGCCTCATCTCGAGCATTATGAAAGCACTGTTTTTTAATATTCACTTCAGAAATTTTTTAGTTTAAGATAATGTTAGAGGATTTGATTCATAGATATTTTAAATGCTAACCCAACAATGCAACTGGCTTTTGTACTTGAAATTGCTAAATTTCTTTTGCCTTGTAATAATAATTATTGTTTGGTCTAATGTACTGTATACACTTACATCACTTAAGATAGCTAAAACAACCTTGCTTTTATTTAAAACTTACATTAAATTTGCAACATATACATCATATGCTGTGACTTTTAAAATGTCTTGCAGTATGTGCTAGAATCTGATTCTAACATACTGTACTTATTTGAAATCATTTAGTATTTTTATTTGTATGAGGTAAAAGTTTATGCTCACAAGGTGAACCCTTGTGTGATATTCCTTTATGCTTATAGTAGGAGTCTCCACCAATTATTGACATTAGAATATTTCATATTTGAAATACTTGAATATACAGTATTCAAACATGTGCCAAACATTCTATATCAAGGACAATAGCCTCCTTTTCTTTAGCGTACTGAGCTTTGCTGCAGCTTTCACAAAAATAAACTTTGGCCAGTTAGGATAGAAACAAACAAATATTCACTAGAACTATGCACATGATAAGTGATTTTTACTAGGGTTTCTTACTTCTTCCATTTTTTTCTTAAACTGCATCAGTTTGTGAATTCTAAATTCAGGATAAATCAGTTCTATATTTCATATCCAGTTTTTTTGTGAAAAACAAACTTCATACAAAAGTGTTATGTGGATAGAGGATCTGTAATAAAAACCTCTGCAGCAGTACTGAAGTTGGTGTTTTGACATTTATTGGAGAAAAAAAGCAATGCATTTGCCATTGTTTGTGGGATGTGTTCTGTTGGAATGCATTTAGTGACGTATGGACTAGTAAGGTGCGCTGCTCTTTTCATTTCAATAGGTGATGGACCACAAATACACCACAAATGTTATGACTTGACCAATTCCCATTCTTAAAATTGCCTGAAGATGGGGCCTGAGTTGCCTCAAAAGCTTGCATATTGTAATCTTTTTAGTTAGCCAATAAAAGGTGTCATTTTGCTTGGCTTTTCTCTACATGGTGTAAAATAAAAATATAAAAATGACGATACTTGTCTTCAGTGTATCAATGGTGTAATGCAGCAAAAAGTTATTGCAATACCCAAACTACATCTATTTTTTCCACTATCTCTTTTTTCCACTTTTACGGACATGGGCAGTCAATTTACTATTAGTAGCAGTATTGTCACATTTATAGAGTCCAGTAAAGTTCTTACTTACATTTGAAATCAACGTGCAACATTTCCTCACTCACTAGCACCACGATAAACACAACATAACTTAAACAACATTTTATTTAAAATACAGAGGGTGTTCACTAATAAAGTGAATGTAGCCTCAGGGCTTCAGGAAAAGCTGAGAAAACATCGGGGAAAAAGGTAAGCATAACATACCCTTAACCTGACAGCAAAAGATGAAGGGCAGGGATTTGGATTATTATTAATAATAACCTGTTTCAGGTTTAGAGCTACAATGTATTTTACGTCAAAAACCTATGTTCTCTGATGCCAAACTATAATAATATGTTACATGTAGAAAATTTAGTGTCTTTAACACTAGAATTAACACAGCCTACGAAAAAACTCGTAAACCCAGTCCACCTTAAATCCTTTCGTACCTCTCCGTCAGCATCTTTTGTTTTGTAAATGTGCCGATTAAGGCAAGCAGCCTACTATTCCATTCCCCCACCGCCACAGAATGGGCACAAAAGTCTCCCAGCTCAAGCCATGATTATCTGGGAGTCAGGTACCTATACTTGTATAAGGAAATAATAGATTGTTATTTGGAACACATGCATTTCATGTGCGTTCCGTTCTACAACTACTATGTAAACACATCATTGAAACAGAAACGTTTTTCATATGTTAGTAATAAATGACAAAATGTAGCCAAAAACTGTATGAAATGTGATGCCTGAAGTCCAAAGATTACTGTAAATAAACACTTTCACAAAAGCTACAAGGAAGATACAACAGCTTCCATGGTGCAGTGGTAAGAACAGCTCACTTGTAATCAAGAGTCCCACGGTTCGATCCTGACTGCCTCGTAAATTTACCATTTTGACTACTGAGTTGCTCTTATTGTTAATATTATACAAAAAAAAAAACATACATTTGATTTGTGTCTATAACAGCTGGTGTAAATTTACAGTACTTGTAAAAGTTAGCTTTTTTTTCATACTAATTGCCCACCCCCGCCCACTATACTGATCTGATCTGATACTGTTAGTTTTTATTTGAAACTGGTATTAACTGAAAATGTGAATTGTGTTTTGAGACAATGGAACTGGAAATTCTCTGATCTGGAGGGATAAAACCTGACGCACAAACGCTGTAGTAAATCTGCCTTCCTATCTCATTGTCACTTGAAATTTTTTTTATTCACTTTTATTGAGTGTTCCTGCTTTGGCTGAATTAGTATGCACCTTATCGTCCTTGATTTCAAAGCCGCACTTAGAAAAAACAGAGACATAGGTATATATGATATTTAGAATTACAGTAATCCCTCCTCGATCGCAGGGGTTGTGTTCCAGAACCTCCCGAGAAAGGTGAAAATTCGCAAAGTTAAAACCATATGTTTATATGGTTATTTTTATAGACTTTATGCCTTTATAAACTCTCCCACACACTTATAAACATTTCCCGCACAGTTATACAGCATAAACCCTTTATATTATCTTAGATATTAGGTAAGCTTCGTTGAAATTATGTATGTAAACACACTGTTTATATACTACGCACAAACATACGTATCGTATATCATTGGGGAGTTTTACATAATGTGATACAGTTTTAAACACATTGTAATTGATTAGTTAATATCAAAATAAATGAAAAATCTACAAAATGTAAATTCATAAAACCTAAACGTTATTTTAAAGATATTGAGCGTCTCCGATACAGTATCATTACGATAGACAGGCCATCAGCAATAAATACGTACAATGCAAGAAAAATTGTAGAAAATGTGTGTACAGTTACACTAAACGTACGTACATGTAATAAGTACGTAGAAAATTAGTTATGGGTACTCACCAACAATGACACGACGACTTGTCTGATAATGATGACATTTATTGCACAACAAAGGATAGTGTTACAGTAAAGCTCTTCTAAAGGAGCCACTTCAGGCAACTGTGTAGCACTGCCGTCGTCGTCTGGAGTTTCTTCTTCCACTGAAGGTGTACTAGGCAGTGTTTTGCGGGTAAGGAACATCGTGATGGGCAGTTGCTGGCACTGCTTTTTCATTTGTGTAAGGAGGTTTTTATACACTTCCGTGGCGCTGTCAAGAGCATGTTTTTTTTAAATTGCAAAGAACAAATCATTTGCAGTCCCATTCTTCAACCGATGTCTAGAGATCTTTTGCCATTTGTAGAATGGTCGCAAGATGCTCAAGAGTTGGGCTGGGTCGTCTTCTTCCTGTTCTGGGTCATCTTGTTCTTCCTTGCTCCCTTCCTTCAACATATCCAACACTTTTACCATTTCGGCAATCGTCAGCATCTTCCATTGGCGCTTGGGCATGGCCCCGGAAGCAGTAGCCGGAGCAGATTGTTTTGTAGACATAACAAAGAGCTTAAATACTGTACACACAAAGAAACATGTTGATGCTGAATGAGTGAGACAAGATGCCGGCTAACGCAAACCGAAATCAAATTCTGCACTCTGTCATTGAGCCAATCAGCACCCAGGAACTTAACCATGTGCTCTGATTGGGTAGCTTCTCAGCCATCTGCCAATAGTGTCCCTTTTATGAAATCAACTGGGCAAACCAACTGAGAAATCATATACCAGAAATAAAAAGACCCATTGTCTGCAGAAATCTGCGAAGCAGTGAAAAATCTGTGATATATATTTAGATATGCTTACACATAAAATCTGTGATAGAATGAAGCCGCAAAAGTTGAAGCGCGATATAGTGAGGGATTACTGTATTCATTTAATGACCTGTATAGTACATTTTAGAAAACATTGTGGCACAGATGCAACATTATTCATATTCATTCACATATCATCTTACGGTTCTAATCAGTGACCATGTTTTTTTTTTCCATCTTGCCCAGTCTCCACATTTTGGTGCATGGTTGTGTTTCTTTTGTACTCCAGGACATGCAGAGGAAAGAAAGGTACAGAGAGGTCAGTTCCGTGCTATATGCAATCATCAAATTCAAATGTTAATAGTTCCCATAAACCCAAGGACCATCCTTCCTACATTTATGACATGTGTACCTGTTGCAATGTACACACTTCTCTCTGTGGTGTGGTTCCTATTACATTGAAGGGGCACCTGACACTGACTGACTGACTGAGTTTGCTTTCCTGGGGGAAGCAGCGGTCTTGGAACAGAAGCTTGTTGATGTTGCATCCTCCTTTTCTTTTTCCATCACCTTTTCTTGTAAGAAGCGACAATGAAGTTCCTCTGCAAGGTCAGCAAAGAACATTCTTCTATTCTCAGTGGACCCATGCATGCATTGTACAGTACATGTCTGTTCATCGCCTCCAGCATGTTGTAGCACACAGCAACCGGCCACTCACGTGTTCCTGCTCACACTGAATAAGCTCAAGCCTTCGGGTGCATGATGTCAACGCAGCACCAGGGGAAAAAAAGAGACAAATATGTGTCATTTTGAAGAAATCGTTTTATGACCTGAATAGTACCAATTAGAAAACACAGTAGCACTAATGCAAAATTATTTAAAAATGAACAGAGTCAGATCTGCTGTAAATTTATGCTGACGTGTGATCGTGACTGACAGAATAAAAGTGAAAAAGAAGCAAACTTTTACAAATACCATAAATTTGAGCACCTCACTACTCAAAATGGTAAATTTACAAGGCAGTCAGGATTGAACTGGGGGACTCTTGATTATAAGTGAGCAGTTCTTACCGCTGCACCACGGAAGCTGTTGTATCATTCTTGTACTTTTTGTGAAAGTGTTTATTTGATCTTTGGACTTCATGCTTCACATATTATACAGTTCATGTCGACATTTTGTCATTTATTACTAAAATATGAAAAATGTTTCTGTATTAACGATGTGTTTACACAGATTGTTGTAGAAATGGAAAACACATGAAATGCATGTGTTCCAAATAACACTCTATTATTTCCCTGTACAACTCTAGGTATCTGCCTACCAGATAATCAAGGCTTATGCTGGGAGAACTTTATGCCCATTCTGCGGCGGTGTGGGGATGGAATAGTAGGCTGCTTACTGCTTGTCTTGATCGACATGTTTACAAGACAAAAAACGGTGACAGATTTAAGGTGGGCTGGGTTTACGAGATTTTTCGTAGGCTTTGGTAATTCTAGTGTTAAGTTATTTTGTTTGAGTAGACATAATTAATAAAAGGTTACAAAAGATTAGAACAGACACATGGAAACAAAAAGATTCTTTCTGTTAATACCTGTAAAAAATGTGTTCATTTCAATGATGTGGGGCCTTGAGTCTATATCAGTTTATTTTTAGATTGTTATGTTACTGCAAAGCACATTTAACATAAATGCCAAAAGAAAGAAATAAAAAGGGCACAGCTTGTTCAAAACTCAGTTTAAGGAATTATTACCAAAATGTGAGTATTTAAGCATATAACAGCAGTTTTGTCCCCACTTGTTGGTTGCCAGTATCCTCCAGGATTGGTTTTAAACACTGAAGCACACTACAAAATGGTGCTAAAACCCAGATTTTAATAATTAGTTGCTCTTGTTTAAAAATGTTAAGCTATATTGTCATAAGTTATTGTTATTAGTTTCTTGAGAGTGTCTGGAGAAACAGATGGAAAAATGAAAATTTTAAGTGCTGTTTATATTATAATCAAAGCCATCACTTGTGCTTAGTCAGATTTCTGTTGTAATAAAAATCAAACTTATGTGCAAATTATATATATATTATTTATATATATATATATATATATATATATAATTGCAAGTGGAACATTTGAATAAGTTTACATTAAAAGAAAATTTTCACTTACACCTCTACTCGTTTTTTCTTCCCACTGTTTAGTATTTTTTTAGAATGCCACTTTACTATGTCCTCAGTATTCATGTTTTGCACATATTTTTATTATTACTGTGTAGTACATTGAATTTTTAAGCACAAATTGTCTTGACATCACTTTCGATAAAAAAATAAACCTAGTAGTTCTTTAGTTTAAACATTTCTCCACCAACTGGCTAATAATTTTTTTCACAGTCATCAATGTAACATAATTTCCAAAATCTGTGTCACTCCTCTGATTCTTAATCTTGCATGGTCTAGTGTATGGTGCACTCACAAAGTTAAAGATGTCCGTTTTGCTAGTAGGACTGCATCTTTTCCTGATCTGCCCAAAAAAACTACTGCCAGCTTTGGTTAGAAACACATGTCTATAGACAAGTCCTGTCCCTAATAAAAACATGCCACCATAAAATCTATTTCCCCAACCTTAAATAATTAATTGTCTCTAGTTTTGGGCTGAATGGTTCCACATTAGAACTACTCAGTCCTCCTACCAACCCAGTATTATCAGAATTTCTATCCATAATTCTTAAAAGTTGTGGTTAGTGCCCCTGAAAACATTTGACCTTGGCTCATCTATTTCCACAACTATTGCGGTTTCTTTTCAATTCTTCATTTTACAAAAAAGGGTATCTCAATTTGCAAATGAAGACTCTCTTGATGGCAGGTTCCATAAGTCAGACCTTTCAACAGATTTGACACTTCAAAAGCTTCATTTATAAAATTTTGAGGGGAATGACTTTTATTTCCTTAATACTAGGGTGTTGTACAGTATTAGCCATTGTGAATGTAGTGAGAAGTAAAGCAAAATTACACCTTTTATTGGTTAACAAAACACTGCATGAAAAGAGATGTATCTGTACTAGGAAACTCCTGTATACACCACTGATTTTCGGAAGTATCTACAAGTACCACTGAACGTATACATCAAATTCCACTAACCTATTATACTTCCGGATTGATACCAATTCGGATGTATCTTGCTGAGGGATTCTTCCATGGTACAGCCATTTGTTGCCATGGCAAATAATCCACTCAAGGCTCTTGCAAGGAGACATTCATACCTCAAGAACCATTTGCATTTTACACCTCTGCACAACTCTGCTGTTCTACATTGGTCTTTTATCTAAACATTGATTGGTTGATTTAAAAAAAAAAACAAAAAAACCACTTCCATTGGTAACACTTTTTATTTAGCCCAACCCAAACCCTCATAGCTTAGTGACTTGATTGGTTATTGGGCAGGTATGTAGACGGACCATATACACTCCCCACATCCACCCCCCACTGTACTATACATCCCCCCGCACCGTTTAAAAAATGAGAATAAAATTGATTCAGAAATGTTTTTATTAAAATAAAACCAAACACTAATAAATATACAACATAAGAATAAGAAAAAACTGAAAATATGGAGAAAAAAATGTGCAAATATGACGGTGCAAGTAAATTAAAAGCAATGAAACAAACTGAAACAAACACATGCACCAGTGCTTATTAAAGTTCCAAAAATGAATCTTCTTCTGGCCCGATTCCATCAGCTCTTACACGCAGACGGTGTGTAAGAGCATAGTGCATGTCCGCCTCCAATCTGGACTGAAGCTGCTGGCAAAGCTCAGACAATTGTGGGCTCCTGTAAAGGTGAAGACCTCACAACCCAACACCGGTCTTCCATCAACGATGGCATCCTCTTCATCGGACATCAGGTCCAGAATTGCAGTCTGCCACAGTTCTCTCTCTGCATCTGTTTGGATGACTCTAGACCTGGACTCCAGCAACTGCAAAACACACCATATGTTAACCCCTAAAAACACCCAGAGATGTACCAAACCTATATATATATATATATATATATATATATATATATATATATATATATATATATATATATATATATATATATAGGGCTGTGCGATATGACCAAAATCTTATATCCCGATATTTCATTTCATATCCCGATATCACGATATAGTACATTTTCTTTGTATTCAGTGAATAGTTTATATAATCACCACTCCTTTTTTTCATTTAAATTAAAAAATCAAAAATGAGAAGTACTCAACTTGTAATTATTTCTGTTCTTTTATTTAGAACATTTGAGCAAATGTTTGACTTAGAATGTAAACATAAAATGTTAATGTATCAAATATAAAACACTTTTCAAAAACAAATTACTAAAGGCCCAATATAAAATACTGCTATATAAAATGCCTGACATAAACAAAATGTGAACTGTAGCAGCAATAACTCTCACAACATATATTAAATATAAAAGGATCAAAGCACTAACAACTGAACTATATAAGGCCAATAAACCCTTTAAACAAAATAAATACAAGTCTAACATTAACTGTCAAAACCAAATGTAAACATTGTACTTCAAACTGTAGCAGCAATAAGGCTTACGACAAAAATATATTAAATATATAATATTAAATATAATATTTTTAGGCTACATTCTAGTAAAATGTTAATTTGCACATCGTAGTGTGGCAAATCTCCGTTAATGAGTTACAGCTGATCGCCCGCGCGGGACTGGACGGCGCTAACGTGTTGATACCGCCCAGCCCCAAGCACGGGCGATCCGCGTAACTCGTTAACGGAGATTTGCCGTTAATGCAGTTGTGGCGTAACGTAATTTTAACAAGATTAACGCTGACAGCAAACGCTGCAGGGAAAATTATGCCTTAAGCAAATTGTTTTGGTAGCAATTAATCTTCCAAGCTTTTAACATGCTTGTTTAAATAGTACCTTTACAACTGTAATATCCTACGTGGCCTGCCTCTCAGTTGTAAACTCTCTGCATGCTCGCTCACATGCTTTTTGCGGAGGTGGTAGAAGAGGTTTGTCATGTTGGAGTCTGTGGTAGCGATCGGTTTGCAGCATAATTTGCACAGTACCGCTTTTCTGGTCCGTGTCAGACTCTTCAAATCCAAACCATCTCCATACTACAGAGGTAGCCCTCGTTTAGGGACAAGGTCCTTCTGTGTGGAGCTACCTGGTGTTGCCTCGTCTTCATCAGCCATGCTAGTGTGTCTGCATCCACGCAGTGGCCATCAAAACAATGAAAAAATATTGCCATAAACAGTTTATTTTGTGACACCAAGAAACAAACGATAGCGTAATGTGCAGCGATAGACGTTTTCATATTGTCATCCGATATATATCGTTATATCGAACAGCCCTATATATATATATATATATATATATATATATATATATATATATATATATATATATATATATATATATATATATATATATATATATATATAATTTTACACTTACTAGTCTTTTCCTTTGTCAGTTTTTAGCCCCTATCTTAATGGAGTCTCTTAGCTGGGACTTTCCTGGGTGAGACAAAAAGTATTTCCTTCACAATGTCTCATAGTAAGTCCTACAGCATGCTGAATAAAAAAATAATTCATATAAGTGACAAAACCAATTCAAATTATTAGAGGGACAACAACAAAAGGGGACATGAACATAATTATAATAACAATTCCCCTTTATATACAAATTTTAAGTGTACAAATTACCCTTTATACACTCAGGGTCTGCATCTGCAAAAGTCGTCTTCAATTCCTCCAGCAGATATGTCATTACTGCCTGGTTATGAGGCGAACTTATTCTGTGTGGAAAGAGAGTAGTGTCATTAATTAGACTTAAAATGATTACATAAAACCCCATACATAGCATATATATAAAAAAAAAAAACACTGCTTACCCATGTTTGTGGATCATATTTATGCGGGCTGTTTTCCGAATTATGGAGGCGCCTTACAGCTTCCTGTGACATTGAATTAAAAACGCTTTAGTAGATACACGCATACATGCATAGGAAACAAAGAATTTTCAAACAACATTGTAGAATTCGGACGTGACAAACTGTTAAATAAGCTAGACGCAAGGAACAAAAGTAGATGTGTAGCCAAGCGCTAACTTAGGCTAGCTTGGCGAGGTATAATTTTCTACTATATTGTCGGCTAACATAAAGTTCAACTTACCGCAATGCCCACGTTATGCGCCCTCTTGACTCTTTTAAGCACATGGCTTGACTCTTCCTGCGGTCTTTGCTCGACAAACTTGTGCTCAAGTGCATCAAGACGCTGGATATCCTCTTTGGGAAGAGCAGTATGCAGCCTGCTGCTAATCCCCCCACCTGGCTATGATAACAAAGACAACACCTCTACTTGATAGTCATTAACATATGAAAGGCTCTTACACCTCACAGCCATCACACCTCATTGCTAGCTGTGAGGATTCTTTGAAACTTCCACCGATTCCTGTATACATCCACATACGTGAGGTATGTGGTTGTTTCACAAAATTTCCTTTTGCATGCTACCTTTCCAAGCACTCTACCTCATACATCTGGCAGACGTAGAGTTTAGCGGAGATTTCCCATACCATATTTGTCCGGATACAGCTCTTTTCATGCAGTGAAAGAGATTACAATATGCAAGCTTTCGAAGCAACTCAGGCCGTTTCTTCAGGCAAGATATAATCATTTGTATTTCCTTAAAAAAGTTAAGTCTCTCATTATGTCTTTTTATTTAATGCAGACTTAATTACCACTGAACTGACTTCTCTGTATTCATTAAGAACATCAGCATTGCCCAAATAACACCAGCCCATACAGATTTTTTTTCTACAAACTTTGAAATCACTAGCTTCATTGATATTTATTTGTACGTGTCATGGAATAAACTCCAAAGCTTCCAATGTGCTGGCTTTAATCAAATAGCACTTTCATCATGTACCTATAAACTTTAAAATGTCTCCATGCCTACAGCTAAATCCACTGTCTTTTTAAAAGCTTTTTTTCATCCACTAATTTACCACATTTCTAACCTCTAAATACAATAATAATTTACGGGCCTGGCATGCTTAATCTAAAAATACATTAATGAATTCATGCCATGTTTTAAAAATGTCTTGGACATAGCATCTATGAAAGAATTAGATTTTTTCTAATTTGTAATAATATGGAATGTTGCTTATCCACTAAGTTACAAAAGGTTGGTTGGGATTCCTGCAGTTAACAAAAACTAGTCTAAACGTTAGCAATGTGGTATAGGATATTAGAATTGATTTCTTCCTATCCACTTTAATCCCATCTGGGAGTACACCAAAAATCATTATTAATGGATTAAGACTACCCAAGAAATATTTACACAGATATGTGTAAAAAAAATATGTTAAGTAGGTGCTTTCCAAAAAAATATTGCCTAGTGATGATGGAGTAAGATGTCAATGGTCACAAGCTTGATCTTGCCGTAGGTACTGTATATTTTAAACAATGTTACATGTGATAACTGTGATTGATTAAATATTTTTTGCTGAATTATGGAATGTTTATCACATATAGAACTAGAGCATATTTTATTTATGGATGAGTTCTACGCCTTTTCTGAGATGCTGATTTAAAGGTTCCTTTCCCATCTTTCCCTAACACTGTTGAAGGGTGAATTGTTTTTTTTTTTTAATATTTTGATATATTGTACATATTGTTAGTGTCTATTGTTAAAATACTGTCCGAGTCCTCATCAAGACTAATCAATATTGCATCTGAGATGGATAAGGGTATGAACTCTTAACTTGTAATACAAAAAAAAAGGTCCTGTTGGAAACAAAAGCAGAAGCAATCTTTAAAAATATATTTTAAAATAACACACACACACAAACATGGGCATATACAATAAATAACATACTGAACAGCAGAGACATACACTCATTTAATACATACAGGTTAACCTATTCTGGTCCGCTCATCAGCATATCCTGTTAAAGTGGACAGGTTTTCTAGATCTTATTTAAGTGCTGTATCTTGGAATACAAAATAGAACATAGCACATTTAATACCAACTGCACTCTAAGTTGGTCAAGTAATTCAAAACCTCCAAACAGATTAAAGTAACTGTCATGTGGAAATAGTTTAATTCACGCTCAAAACAGTCTTCTTGCCCAACATACCTACGCATTCATTATAAATTGACACTTTTTCAAATGATAAAAAAATATTCCTCTCCATTTACATATTCTCTTCTGGATGAGCTTAATCTTTTCTGCACCATGTTTGATTGTGATTATGCTGCTTGCAACCACACATATCAATCATTGTTTATGTGAATAACATGAGTTGAAGTTTTAAGCAAGTTTTAATTAAGTCATCAGTTATAAATCATCCTGTCTTAAAAAATGCATGTTGCAATTTGAAAACCTGCATTGACTATACAGCTGATAATTTAAATGATTTATTTAATATCTCACAGGAAGAACTAGTGATTGCTACCTTCTTCAAAATAATAATTATCCCACTGCCAAAGAAAACAAAAGTGGACCTTTTAAGTGACTATAGACCACTGGTACTCACCCCAATCATGATGAAGTGCTTTCAGGTGCTGGGTCAAATTACACAGAATATGCTGGGTAGTCTGGAATATATCCAGTTTGCATATGTCGGTATTTGTCCACAAAGGATGTTGTTTTTCTGTCTTTAAGATCCACTTTCCCTATGCAGAGAGTTGTTTCTGGTGTGGAGGTATATCGACAATCACCGTCGGCTTTGGGTGTCTTTATAGTCTAGAGTGGAAGGGGCAGACTTCCATTTTAGCACTTGAGAAAGTGATGTCAGCAGTTGGTCTAGAAAGTGACGTCAACGGTTGGTCTGTGAATCCATTCTGGAGGTAAAAGAATAGGAAGTATTACTGACAGTGGCCAAACATGCTTGGGAATTAAAGTCCAACCAGATTCAGAAGCCTGAAGCTACCCCTTATTTGAGTGTGTCTGACACCTTTGCATTTCATGTCATCATGGATAATAAAAGCTGGCAAGCCCCAGAATGTTTAGAATGGCAACATGACTTTATCAACAATAATTCTACAATAAGATCATAAAATGATAATGTATTAAGTCTCCCAACATAATTGCTTGTTCAACTATGTCGTGATGTGAAATTTTGCATACAAGTTGATAAATATTTTGTATGTCTTAATTTGTAACTTAAACAAAGCAATGTAATATTAGAACCTCTCACCCCCCAAACCCCAGCCCTCCTCAATTGGGACTAAGTCTCTTTGTAAATTTATGACAGGGTTGGGGGAAGTGCCTATAACAAGTTTGGCAAGTGTTATGCTGCTGTTTCTCTGTCAACCCCCACAGGAAAGCCAGGCTGCCTGACTGCCAAGCTTTACCTTAACATATGGTTTTGGAGGTGGCAGGTGTGAAGATATTTTCTGTACCCCCCATTGGTCTGAATTATGGATGTATGGAAGTGGCTTGTATCAAAAGCCTTAAAGTACCATGACGCCCTATTGGCTGTAGGGGTTGGACAGAAAACATATAAATTTGCTTGCTTTACCCATCTCTCTCTCTTACAAAACTGATGAAAGACCATCTCAAACCATGAACTGAAAAGGACAATGACGAGCACAGCTCAGCAGCCATATTCAGACAGGCATGCTGTCTGTTCTGAAGTAAGCTGACCACAAAATGATGGCTTAACTAGAGACATTTTAAGTAACTAACAAGTCTGTGTGCCGCTTGAAACTAAACATCACCATTTATCAGGTTGCATTGTTGCCAATACCCAATGTACTTTGCATGAATATTATCAATAATACATTGTTTAAATTGTAACTTAACTCCTGCTTGTCTTTTGCTACACCTAATTGCCTGAGGTTATACATGTAGAAGGGAAGGTGGGGAGAAGTTATATGGTACAGTACCTTATAAACAGTGGTAAGTCCGGGAGATTTGAGGCATTCTGACAGAAGGCTCTTTAATAAAACCCCTGTGTGCGTCCAGGTGTCCGTATGTGTGTGTCTTCTGGTGAAGTGCGCATGCGTGGGGCCACACGACACATGTTCAGTCTCTTCCTGTGCATTCCCTATGTGTGCAGAGAGAGACAGACACACACACGGGCGTGCGCAAGACACACACACACGCGACAGACACAAACACACACAGACGTGCGCGAGACACAGACACACACACAAACACAGGTGCGCACGAGACAGACACACACACTGGTGCACGCGAGACAGACACACACACAAAGGCATACGCGAGACACGTACACATGCACACGCACGCGCACACACGCACGCGCACACGCACACACACACACGCACCCGAGAGACAGACGCACACGACAGACACACATACACAGTCGCGCGCGAGAGACAGAGAGACAGACAGACAGACAGACAGACAGACGCAGGCCCGCATGAGAGACACACACACAGGCGCACGCATGCATTGTTGCAATGTTACTTTTCTTGGTTGTTTATTAAATTACGGATTTTTCAAATGTTCATTTTTTTCCCTGTGCTTAAAACTGGTGTTTTTAGCGAGTGGGTCGTAAGGCTATAGTACGAACTCTTGCAGTGTTAGTTTTCTCTGTTGGTCAAGGTTTTCTTAGTGTTATTCAATGTTTTTACAATTAGTTTACTATTGCGCTGTGCATTCAATGGTATAATTAACTATATTTGTGCTTAAAAACTTAAAAAAAATACATATTTACATACAGTTTATATGGTCTGGAACGGATTAATTGTATTTACATACAATCCTATGGGGGGAAATTACTTCGGTTCAAGACCAAATTGGGTTACAACCAGAGTTTTGGAAGGAATTATGGTCATGAACCGGGGTTCCACTGTATTACTGTCAGACAAAATTACAGGCATTTTACGGAAATACACACCAGTATTACTGAGAGAGAAAATTAAAGGCACACAATACAGTGACGCATATTACAGCCACATACAAGGTCCCTTGCCATTTAATATAGACTGTTCCTACTAATGTTCATGCACTACTGTTCTAGTGCCCATTATTGTAACGGGCTTAATGTCTAGTATTACATATTACATAATACAAAAGGGGGAAAGTAGAGTAATATATTACTCTACCAAGACAAAACAACCTATAAATGCTTTTCAATGCTCCAAACAGCAGCAAGGAGAACAAGTGAGAAGTGCCAATAACAAAATCCACATCAGATGTGATTTTGCAGATTAGAAATTGTTTAGCACATGCTTGATAGGCCACATATTATATTCTAAGAAGAAGAAATACGCACTGAAAACAATAAAAATGGCAAAATCTTATCTTACTACTTTTACTTTTTACTACTATTTTTATCATAGAATGCCACGATTGTTGATGTCGTGATTCGGCACAGAAGAAACATTTGTGGGTCAGATGGAATCCCCAAAAAGAAGAAAAGCCATTCCCTGCAGCTCCGCCTGGTAATACCATGGAACCCTGTAGGGCTATCTCACAGAACCACAGTTCCCGGCACACCCAGCATGTGTGTTTGGGTACGACGGTTCAGGAATGCTACTATGCAGAGCAGCAGAGAAGCATACAATCTTGAAAGACAGTCTCCCCGTATTCATCCACCACACTGGCCTCTCAGTTGGGCAATGATCTTTTGTCAAATCCTGACAGGATAACAGTCAAACCATTCATCCGTCTAAGTTGGAATGACATGTCTGCCTCCTGGGTGAGACAGGGAATGCCTTGCCTCTAACTCATTATGCTGGCCTCCCAGCTAGGCAAGGGAACAGGATTCATCCCAGCCACCTATCACAGTGATTATCAAAAGATTTCTGTACTGAATATGACATTCAATAAAAGTGCATTATTTAACCTTGTCACATACTCATGCATATTTTTACATTTTAATCACACAAACCTTGAAATATTTATTCCAGCAAAATTATATTCCCCTTCTGAAGAGCATTAAGCAGATATTTCCAGCTGATCTAATTCACACTTTGCACCATTAAAAATCAAGTCACATTTCATTTCTCGCTCCATTAAAATCTCCTGTGTTTATTTTGTGGAATGTGCAGAAGCTTACACTGTTGAATACTAAGGTTACTTCTGTGTTATTCTAACGGATTTCTAAGGAAGTACAGCCTACTTGAAAAACTTTTCTTCACAATTTGAAAATCAGAAATATTATTTTCTCTACTAAACTTCATACCTACAGTGGGAACTATAGAGATTTTGCATAAAAAATAGCTAAAAATGTAATGTTTGAATCATATTAATGCTTAAAAGGCGAAAGGGAAATTATACTTCATAAAGCATCTATGTTATAAAGATCTTTACAGTAATATTTATTTGATGTGTAAAGATGCAAGGTGAAAAGTACAATCAAACCTAACAATTTATTTGAATACTACCTAATGTCTATTTTTCTTATAACATTAGCAATCTTTAACAACCCCCCATAACACACTTTTCTGCAAAGATCAGTCTAACATTGTTTCATTTGATATTGCCAGATTAATTTCCAAAATGTGTTTCCACTATGGTTTATGTGAATATTATGTGAAAATATTTGTTGCATGATGAACTATTCTCAAATGCAATTCGCCTGTCTGTTCTACAAAATAAGTTTTCATCACTTGTTTTATAATTCATAAACTAATTTAAGACATACATCTTTTTGCTCTGCTTTTTAATTCCTAATATTATGTTTGTTTGGAAATAAGCAAAACATGATTGCTAAGTAACATGAATATTTAATGAAGGAAAGCAATTTTACTGTGCAAGTGATATCATTATATAATTCTATAAAAAAAGAAAAAGTGGTATGTTGTTATAGTCAGAAGCACTGTTGCTTTACATTTCCAAAGTTCGGAGTTCAAATCAGAGCTCTGAAACTGCATAACATTTGCATAATCTCTTTATATTCATATGGATTTTCTGCTGGTACTATGATTTCGCCAGTGCCAATTCCATACAGGTTAGTTTGAATGGCAACTCTGAATTTTATCAGTGTGAATTAGTTTAATTGTTGCCTATCCACTGCTGCTTTCCAATTCACACAAAACCTAAACTACATGTACCCAACAAATCTACGAATATATAGAAATAAGTAAGATCTAAGATGTGAATAAATATGTATACTGAATAACCCACGCAAAGCAAAGCCTGTCAAGTGTTTTGTGTCAAGCTGAGAGTATGATTATAAAATCTTTGGACTGTGATGAGTACACAATAGTTTTGTCCTGTTATTTAATACCATACAACTGAAATTAGGTTTAATTATGTATATATACAATCATGACTAAACGTTATAAAGGATAAATACAAGGATAAATACAGGTCACATCTCTGTACAATATCTGCAGTCTAAATGATTTTCTAGGAATGCAGGGTTTCAAGTTATAAAATAAGCCTGTCAAATGTCACTGTGCCGTTTGTCTCCTTATAAGCTATATGACAATGGTGAAATCTTTTTATATTAGTACACCCTACTACATATCAAAATTAATTTGGATAGAGATTATTTCAATTTTACATTTTGTAATGTCTACATAATGATTTTTTCTGATTGCTGGCTGACATTCAAAAGTTTACTTATTTACCAAATTTCAGACTACCGCCCCCCCCCAGCCCCCAAACAGATGAGGAAATAGACCTAGGAATATTAAAATAAATAAATAAATATAAAATACATGACTTAGGGTAAACACATAGCTTGAAAGAACACCAACAGTGAATGCTTCATATAATCCTTCACTAGAAACATGCTATATCACTACTATTAACTTTTTGCAATGAACTTTCATAAGGTCCCAATGCTAAATGTTTTTTAGACAGAGCTTCATTTAGTCTTTTGGAACCAATTCGCCTATACTCTTCTGCATATAATTTGGAAATCTTCAAGTCATTTTACACACACAGTCTTGCCAACTCTACCTTTAGACTGAATGCTCCTCAGATTAATTTGCTACTAGTTCCAAAAACCCATGAAAGCCAAACAAGTAAATATGTCAGTGTTATACAGTAGCTGGCAAGTTAGTGTAATAAAATATTTAGAATACAGCATTTATAAGGCTGCAGCATTGACCATGTACTGTATATTCAAGCCAGCTACACTGGAAGAACCAGTTAAATACTTACACCATTTATAAGTGTTGAGAGATCTATGAACAAATCACGGTGTTATCATGCAATGTTACTATATCAGTTTATTCTTCAGCTGCAAATACAGCTTAATTTCATTCAGTAATGGCCTCAATCGACTTTGTAAAGTAGTTAGAAAAAAAGGAAATACAATTTTTGGTTAAAATTAATACAACAGTTACACCCTAGATGATAAAATTCTTTTTTTTTCTTCATATTATCTTCATCTGAATAATCAATCATAAATCAATTAACAAACCTTTAGACTTAACAATAAATAGTAACAGTAAATAGGGGCTTATGTCAATTGTTGCATTGTTACATTATCCAATTAATGATATCATTAACAGGGGTTTTTCTTTCCAAAAACTGTGTTTTGTTTGAAGATGACAAAATTGAATATGGGAACTTTAGATCCCATTTTCTCAATTTCTTCCAAGGTCAGACGAGTAGAGCATGGCAGAGTGGTGCTGCAGAATTAATTTCTTCCATGGTGTGTATCACACAATGCACTAAAGAGCTTTATTGCTTGAAAACGATGAGTTAGCATTTATGTTTTCTCCAGGCTGTAGACATTTGACCACAAACACACTCCCCTGCATCAGAAAAGATGGGACCCATAACCTTTGCAGCTGATGGTACTGTCTTTAGTCTTCATTTTACTTGTTGAATTCAGACGATGCCATTCCTTTCTCTGACATTTTGACTTAGATTCAAAATTAAACCAACTTTCATCACTTGTTATAATACTGGACAAAAAATCTTCTACATCATTTTGATATTGTGATGAGATGTTTATAGGCTGTCAGTAATAGTGGGAAAAATTTTATGGTGGGTTTTAGTTATCTCTGGACCTGCATCGAGTCCTATGTCTAGCTGTGCCGCTATTCCTCTCACTGTCACATGTCTGTCATCTCTAAATAGAGTGTTAACCCTTTTCTTTTGTGCCCTGTGGAGGTTGTCTGATGGTGACTGCTATGAGGCTTACCCCTGGATGTCATTTTAACCATCTTTAAAATGCTTCACCAACCCTGTCAAAAGTAGGGCCCTGCTAGAACTAACCTGCTGAATTAAGAACTACAAACATGAACCACACCTTAAATTATTCACGATTAGGAACTAGTGATCATAATTAGACATTTGTGGATTGATATTGTAGATATGAAGCAGCAGAGATGGCCATTAACCTGCTTCTGTGTAACAAGTTTAATGTTGTCTCACAGGGCCAGACGTGTTTCTCAAACGAGAATACATATCTGGGTACAGGCTATAAAAAATTGATTGGTGAATAGCAGTAACATTTGTCGTTGGGAAAAAAAAAACCTTCCGAATACATCTGCCCCCAATTCCTGCAGTCTGTGTGCTTTAAACAGTCAGGGTTAAAGGGAGAGAGCAAAAGAAACTGAGCAAAAGACTTGACACTGAGAGAAAATACAAAGCTAAAATTATGGTTATCAATTCAGGATCTTAGTAGCAGAAGATTACTGAAACTTAACAACATTTTTTACGTTGTAATGGGCACTGAGACAAAGGAAAGAAAGACAGACAGACACACACAACATACACGTGGAGATCACTGCAGATACTTGGTTCCATGTGTTTGAGAAGTGCTTCTCTGTTGTGGTATCTCTCATATTGACTATTGCATCACACTAATGTATCACAAAAGCAAAAAAAGTTTAGGTAAGTACTGTAATTTATGTATATACTATGTGTTAAAATGCTGCAGCCATTAGGGCATGTCATGTTTACATTTCCATTTAGACAGCAATGTTAATTTCTGTTTGTTATTCATTCAGATGTGCTACCAGAAGGTGGATATTATGTAGCCTTGTCTTTGCTTTTACTGGTGTTGTTAGCGAGAATTTTTGATTAAGTCGTTTTGAGTACAGAAATCTGCATCTTCAGTAGATTCATTGTGTTACCTATGTTACCAGCAGTCCTTTTCACCTTCTTCTGTTGGGTGTGGCTCATCGTTTAATTCAATTACATATTTTGCGATATACATTTTTATGAAAGTAGCTGACAGTTCTTTCATGCTTACATATACACCTCTACTAATTATCATTCAGTTCTACCACTAGTCTGATGTTGTCTTTGATTGCCAATATACGTATAATTTAATTTTACAGAAAGGATTTTCATTTGCACAGGTTATGTTTATTTTTTTTAACATGTTCAATGTGCTCTCTGCAAACATATTTATATGTTTAATTGGGGTCTTTTTATGAGACTTTTTGGCTATAGACGGTATATCTATCTATCTGTCTATCTATTGTAATGAGAAACTTGCTCTCTGTTGGATCAGGTTAACGAGAGCACCAATATTTTTCACAGTTCAAAATAACCACCCCTATTTTGAGCGCTGCCTTCATAAGGCATTGGATTGGTATAGAAATGACATTCAACGAGCCATCTAACTGTTCTCACTTAATTTTAAGCAAAATTCATTCATGGTTATCTCCAGATGAACTGTATATAATATATGTCAGGCTCAGCAAGGCTAGAATGTGTGTTAATGAAAACCAACCAGCACTCTACACTCTATATCAAGAGTTCCCAAAGTGGTCGATATCGACCCCTTGGGGTCAATTTGAACTTTCTAGGGGTCTATAGTTTCAATAAAAAAAATTGGGGGTTGAAGACAGCAAAAATAGACCCCCTTACTACTGATATTTCTTTGTTACTTCAAAATATCTATGATTCCAATAGGTACCTAATTAGGAAGTAAAATAATTTAAAAAAAAATGTATTTGATAAAAACACATTACATATCAAACTTGCAAAAGAAAAGGTAAAATGTGTCATTAACACTAGAATTACCAGAGCCTACGAAAAAACTCGTAATTCCGTCCCACCTTAAACTGCTTCTTAAATCCCTTCACACCTCTCCGCCAGCGCCCTTTGTCTTCTAAATGTGCTGATAAAGAGAAGCCGGCTATTCCATCCCCCACCAATTTTGAAGTGGAGTTTTAGAGTGAAATAATAGATCGTTGTTTGGAACACACGCATTTCATGTCTGTTCCGTTTCTACAGTAATCTGTGTCAACACATTGTTAAAACAGAAACTTTTTTTATATTCTAGTAGTAGATGACAAAATGTAGGCATAAACTATATAATGTATGAAGCCTGAAGTCCAAATAGCAAAGAAACATTTTCACAAGAATAACACAATTGCACTTTTATTCAAACATATAACTGCAGAAAGAAAAAGCCGCCTTAACATGCGACATTGACACCAGTTCACTATAACTGACTCCGTGGTTCAATAGATACAGCCCCGGCTTGAATCAAAGGGTCACGGGTTGATCCTCGCCTCCCTTTTGAAGTAAACTGTTCTTAGTCTTACTGTTTTAGAAGAAAAACATACATTTGATTTCAGTCTGTAACAGCCGGTGCAAGTTATGATCTTTGTAAAGGTTAGCTTTTTTTTTTTTTTTATTCACTTTTCACTCTCTCAGTGGCAAAAGTGCACTTTTATTCAAGTGCACTTTTTCCATCGCCTTTTCCTGTAAGAAGTGCACTTTTGTTATACTTTTACACCAATATATGTTCCTGTGTTTGAACGACACAGGCAGATGGGGAGTGTCTGATGATTGCATATAGCCGGTTACTGGTCTTTACCATTCTTTCCTCTGCATGTCCTGGAGTACAAAAGAAAAAGCATACAGCAACATGCGGGACTGGCAGGAACACTCAATAAAACTGAATAAAAAGAAAAGCAAGTGACGGTGAGATACTTAAGAAGGCAGCTTCGCCAGCGCTTGTGTGTCAGAACCCTGGGGCGTTAGTATGCATCGTGGTACACTGCAGAGCTATAGCGCCTTTAGTGAAAACAGCCGTCAGATGGGGTTGTATGGATTGATTCTGAACGCGACTGAGAGAGTGAAAAGTGAATAAAAAAAAAAAGCTAACCTTTACAAAGATCATAACTTGCACCGGCTGTTACAGACTGAAATCAAATGTATGTTTTTCTTCTAAAACAGTAAGACTAAGAACAGTTTACTTCTCAAAAGGGAGGGGCGCAGGATCAAACCCGCGGACCCCTTTGATTCAAGCGGGGCTGTATCTATTGAACCACGGAATCAGTTATAGTGAACTGGTGTCAATGTCGCATGTTAAGGCGGCTTTTTCTTTCTGCAGTTATATATTTGAATAAAAGTGCAATTGTGTTATTCTTGTGAAAATGTTTCTTTGCTATTTGGACTTCAGGCTTCATACATTATATAGTTTATGCCTACATTTTGTCATCTACTACTAGAATATAAAAAAGTTTCTGTTTTAACAATGTGTTGACACAGATTACTGTAGAAACGGAACAGACATGAAATGCGTGTGTTCCAAACAACGATCTATTATTTCACTCTAAAACTCCACTTCACTCCCAGATACTCAATCAAGGCATGAGCTGAGAGAAGTTCGTGCACGTTCTAAATTGGTGGGGGGATGGAATAGCCGGCTGCTCCTAGCTTCTTTTTATCAGCACATTTAGAGAACAAAGGACGCTGGTGGAGAGGTGTGAAGGGATTTAAGAAGCAGTTTAAGGTGGGACGGAATTACGAGTTTTTTCGTAGGCTCTGGTAATTCTAGTGTTAAAAGAGTCACATGTAAGAATGCATGAAAATACTTGTAGCACAAACATGTCTGTGCATTGCCTTATCGAACGTATCAAAGCAAGTGCAGACATGAAAAACCATTGCACGTCCGCACTTGCTCACGGTGGGACGAGACGACGGATATTCGATATTAGCAGAATCTATCAGTCTTGTAAGGTCATGCTTTCATAAAACACTATAAATTGGTTCATTTGATGAGACATGTACTTATTTGTGATTTGAACTTTGAATATATTTATTTATTGAGGAGCAGTACTATGAAAAAGAAAATCAGAGGACACAGTTTATTCGAGTTTGAACAAAAATCTTCTGTTTCAAGTAAGTACATACTTAGTTTTTTTTATCACAGTGGCTGTCGAAATTGTTTGTTAATAAAACTTTTTATTTCTTCAGATAATATTATGACTGAACCAAAAAAGAAATGCAGACAGTACAGCTTGGACTATTTGTACTTATTTTGAATTTACATTTTTATTTCATCCATACATCCATTATCCAACCCGCTATATCCTAACTACAGGGTCATGGGGGTCTGCTGAAGCCAATCCCAGCCAACACAGGGCGCAAGGCAGGAAACAAACCCCGGGCAGGGCATCAGCCCACCGCAGGGCACACCCACACACGCTAGGGACAATTTAGAATCACCAATGCACCTAACCTGCATGTCCTTGGACTGTGGGAGGAAACCGGAGTACCCGGAGGAAACCCACGCAGACACGGGGAGAACATGCAAACTCCAGGAAGCGAACCCGGGTCTCCTAACTGCGAGGCGGCAGCGTTATCCACTGCGCCACTGTGCCGCAGTATTTATTTCATAAATGTCAAAAATGTAAAAAAAAAACTCTGCTCGTATTTTTTTGCTTTACTTTTTGTTAGTGCAGGTTTCGATATTAAATGTTGCACAATTCCATAGTCCTTTTATCTTTTTCAATCATTAATTACAAGTGATTAAAATGAAAAGTTTGATATCTAGTGAAATATTTAATATCAAGTACTGTACAAATTTATTAGTTTGAGTAAGTAAAGTAAATAACTAGGGGGTCGACCGTTTTAAAAGTTTTTGGTAAAGGGGTCTGCAGCTGAAAAAAGTTTGGGAACTCTTGCTCTATATTAACATGGAGTATAGACTTCTTCAGAATTATGTACATGTTACATGTCAAAAGCTGGTATTTTAAACTGCTGAATAATGCACCAAAGGAGAATAATACAATCATAACATGTAAACAACCATATATCTAACAAGCTATCCCCATGACAATAAATAGCTGATTTTAATTTCAAATGTTCAACAATGTGTGCTACCCTCCTTCTCACCGATGCTGAGACAGGTTATTTCCATTCCAGCACTCCCATGCACCATCCTGTCTCTCAAGCTTCTTCCACCCTTTTTCCCAGGACCTTATCCTTCTCACTGAGATGTTTCATTTACATACAACACTGCAGCTTCTGAAAGAAAGTGCTCAGTATCTGTCCAGCCACATGGCTCTCTAAATCTCTGGCCAGATCATTACACCAGTATTTCAGCTCTACGCAGTCAAAACAGATGCGTCAGAATAAAGAACAGGGAACAAAGGAAGAAGATCAGATTGTCACAAGAAGAGGAAAAAGTCAAAATCAGTTGAGTATGAGGCAAAAAGCATAGCTTTTCCATGAACAAAATAATTTCCATGGCTGGAACATAATGTAGACTCAAAGAGTGCTTTTGTTTCTATCTGAAAGTATGACAAATCTGTGCATCACAAGAAGTGTATGGGTGCCCAGTCTGCAGTTTCTTTCCCTAAACAAACGCCAATAGCAATGAACCTAATAAAAAAAACACAACATTGAGTTCTGACAAAACTATGTTGTCAAAAATGGACTACCATTAGCAAAATTTAACAGCCTTTGCAAACTTCAAGCAGCAAATGCCCTAAATCTTGGTTCTACTTATCACAATGATCGTGCATGCAGAAAATTAATTGCAGCAATAGCACAGAGCGACGGGCACTAAGCAAACTCCTGTCAATCATGAAGAATCCACTTAACAGGATCATCTCCAGGCAGAGGAGTAGCTTCAGTGACAGACTTTTGTCACTGTCCTGTTCCACTGACAGACTGAGGAGATCGTTCCTCCCCCACACTATGCGACTCTTCAATTCCACCCGGGGGAGTAAATGCGAACATTAATTTTATTTTAATTCTTTTCATTTTTATTACTATTTAATTTAATATTGTTTCTTTGTATCAGTATACTGCTGCTGGATTATGTGAATTTCCCCTTGGGATTAATAAAGTATCTATCTATCTATCTATCAAACGTCAAGAGATCAAATTGAAAAGGAAATGGAAGAAAGCAAATTCTTATCAGTTCTTGCAGATGGTAGTACAGATAATTGCATCAAAAAACAGGTCCTTGTGCATATTAAGAACAAGATAATTGTGACATATCCACTTACATGATCAAATGTCAGCCAGTGAAGAGTGCAAATTCTGCAGGTGTTTCAGATGCTATTAATGAAACAGCATACACCATGGATATCAGTGAAGAAGCATGGAAGGAGTAAATAGTGCATGCATTGGAGCTGCAGTGATGATGGGAGAGAAAACACAAGTATTTGGGATACTGAAATAGTGAAAAAACCCCAAATCATACAAGTGTGGCACACAAATTAAAACTAGTATTACTGGATAGTGTAAAAGGCCTGTTCAAGTTAGAAGATGCACTGAATCCACTTTTAAGATCTATTACTATTCCCCAACGAAGCAAAGAGAACTGAGTGATGTAATTGAACTGCTTAATGTGAAAGTGGCTCATTTCAGTGGCTTGAAAAAACACATGGTGATGAGCAAACATGTGGAGATGTCTAAAGACTGTGGAAAAAATGACACACCGTTATGCATTTGGAGAGTATGGCAAGAGGAGGTGATGTTAAGTCAGAGGATGCTTTCTAAACAAAAGGGTGGTGAATAAGATGAAAGCCAAGAAATTTGTTTGCTTCCTACATTTCATGTTGGGCTACAGTGTCATTTTATCAAAGTGCAGTACTGATATCCAGAATGAAATCTTAAACATCAGTTAGTGTTGTTTAAAATCAGTTAATGAAGACCACTACATCACGATTCCTCAGCCTGAGAACAAAACCAGGAGAATTCCAGAAAGCCTCGGAAACAAGGTTCACAGTGAAAGATGATGGTAGCATGTGTTACTCAGCTCACAAAAAGTCAACGACCTGCAGAGTTTCAAATGATCAGTGACAATACAGGCAAGTACATGTACAGCAGATTTAAAAATCTGTCTGAAAAATTCTCTCTCTTGTTTCAATGTTTTTGACCCTTCAGCTCTTCCCCACCCCAGAGAAGAACTGGCACATTACAGGGATTAAGAGGTGGATTATTTTACCACACATTTTGCCAGTTTGCTAAATGAGAAAGAGAAGGAGAAAATTCCACAAGAATGGACAGACATAAAAATGTGGCTTTCAGAGCACTTTAATATCAAGCTAGATTGCTTGTACAGAGATATTCTCACTGAGAATCCAGAACACCCACCTCATATCATGTTACTGGTAAAATTAATATGGACACTTAGTTTTATCTACAACCATCTGTGGGACAGGATTTTCTTGGATGAACAGAGTGAAAACATCATACCATAACCCTCTAACAGTGTGAAACACTGAATGATCTTTTGCATCCTTACATAAATAGAGAATCGTTTGAAACTTTTTGCCCTGACAAGGCAATTAGTTAATAGATGTATTCTGGAAAAGTTTCAAGACACCTGGAATATAACACCCCAGCAAGATCAAGGAGCAGAGAATTGAAGATTAATGCACAGAAGCCAAGGGAGGAAGCTGATAAGTGGCATTCTCTCATCTGTGATTTCAGTTGAGATCTCAGATTCAGAATCTGACACAGACTGATTCATGTTATAATTCATCATACTGTTCAAACAAGTTTCAGCTCAGTTAGAACCAAATGCATACATATTTATGTTTATTGATACTAAAGATGGTTACTTGATTTTTGAATAATTTATGTATGACTGCTGCTATATGTGTTTGGAAAATAAATGTTTTTGATTCATTATTTAACCATATCCAACCTTCTACATTAGCAAATTATCTTTTTTATTCAGGATACTTAAATTCTTCTCAGGCAGGCAAAATCTAAAGACTGCCTGTTCAAATGGCTACCAGTGATTTTGAAATTTTCTGAGCACTGATGATGATAATATTCATACTGAAATCTATAAACCCTCATTTGTTGATACACTGGGGGATCACCACCTCTGCCACACATTAAAATTCAAACCTTGCATTGTATTTTGATATTTGTGAATATTCGTTCTTGTTTACTTAAATTATAGCTGGGCAGCTACTTGAGAGAGATATACTGGTATTTTAAACATGTTGTTACTATTTTAACTATGCATTTTATATTCTGTTACAGAAAAAGGCACAATATTACTCGCTTGAATAATCAAGGTACTTTGCTATGGTATCGAGTATCCTGAAATTTTACTGGTACTGGTATTGAATACAAAAATTATGGCAATGTGACATCCCTAGTACTACTACGGTAATTTTAAAGTTGATTCATTCAAAAGGTAAAAACTAATAAAAATCTGGACTCTCAATTAGTATCAAAGCCTAAAATGTGTACTGCCTCAGTATATAGTGGACTTGAATAGCTATCTACACAAAAAAAAAAAAGTTACTAATTACTTTAACTCACTCCAAAGCACCATCTTGTTCTTCTCTTATTACATTCTGAAAAACAGCGTTTCCATCAGTTCTAGAATGTTCAGCTGTGGTTTGGCTCCATCTGTTAATGTTATTTTTTTTTTTCTTTTTTATTATTTTATTTTCAAAAAGCACTTAATGCTGATCTTTGATTGGTATTGTGAACTTAATAATAATATGCAGATGAACAACAATGTTAGATTTTTCCAAAACACAAGGCTATGGACTGATAAAAAAAATGTAGTGTAATCGGTTTATATCACATGTAACACACCCCTGGCCCTTCAAAGCAATCAACAATGCTGTGTAATACTTTTTCCCCATTTCTAACTACACTCATTTCTCCAAGGACACTCCATCCTCACTCTTTGAATCACAACTGATTCATAAGGGGAAAAATCCCCATTCATATGCTTTTTTTTGGGTAAAAAATGAAATTAAAAGATAACACTGGGTCCCAAGTCCACAAAGAGAAACAGTGCTCTAGGATAAATGCTGTGATCCAGCAAGGCAATGGAACTGATATGCTGGGGTAATATTCACTAATTACTTTTCATAAGGCATCAGTTGCATTAAATGGACACACCTGGCAAGCACTTGCTAAAACATCTTCCTTGAATTTTGCTCCTTTCACTTCACTTCTGCAGAAGAAATTATTTTGTACGGAATAAACGGGAACTCCCCATATCTCTGTGAGATCACTGTAAGTGCTGCAGCAAACTGTGAGACGCTGTGTGTTACAATGACAAATACCCAATTTTGGTTTTATAAGATACTGTATGCTTGATTATTCTTTTGACTGCTTGATTGTTTGCTTGTCTCTGCCTCTCTCTCACCCTCTCTGACATTCTCTGCACCTGACGGAGGGGGTGTGAGCAGAGGTGCTGTTTGCAAAGAGGCTGTTTGCTTAAAAGATACTGACGCTCCTCTAAAAAATGCTGCTTTATTGTGGTGCTCGGCATATTTAAAAGCACACGTATTGATTTTTGATTGTTGCTTTAATCTCGCTCTCTCTCTCTGACGTTCTCTGCGTCCGACGGAGGAGATGTGAGCAGAGGGGCTGTTTGCTTAGAAGATACTGACGCTCCTCTGAAAAATTCTGCTTTATTGCGGTGCTTCGGCAAACTTAAAAGGACACGTATTGATTTTTTGATTGTTTGCTTTTCTTTGCGAGCGCTTGCGCTCTCTCTTAAATTCTCTTCTCCTGATGCAGACACTCCTTTGAAGAAAGGATATTTTTGCATTCTTTTAATTGTGAGAAAGGACTGTCATCTCTGTCTTGTCATGGAGCACAGTTTAAACTTTTGACTAAAGGGTGTTATTTCATGTCTAGAGGGCTCTAATAATGTTAACAGTGTGGGAGAGTTTAAGGGCTTAAAATATACTGCTCAAAAGAATTAAAGGAACACTTTTTAATCAGAGTATAGCATAAAGTCAATGAAACTTATGGGATATTAATCTGGTCAGTTAAGTAGCAGAGGGGGTTGTTTCAGCTGCTGTGGTGTTAATGAAATTAACAACAGAGGCACTAGAGGGGCAACAATGAGATGACCCCCAAAACAGGAATGGTTTAACAGGTGGAGGCCACTGACATTTTTCCCTCCTCATCTTTTCTGACTGTTTCTTCACTAGTTTTGCATATGGCTACAGTCAGTGTCACTACTGGTAGCATGAGGCGATACCTGGACCCTACAGAGGTTGCACAGGTAGTCCAACTTCTCCAGGATGGCACATCAATACGTGTCATTGCCAGAAGGTTTGCTGTGTCTCCTGCACAGTCTCAAGGGCATGGAGGAGATTCTAGGAGACAAGCAGTTACTCTAGGAGAGCTGGAGAGGGCCATAGAAGGTCCATAACCCATCAGCAGGACCAGTATCTGCTCCTTTGGGCAAGGAGGAACAGGAACAGGATGAGCACTGCCAGAGCCCTACAAAATGACCTCCAGCAGGCCACTGGTGTGAATGTCTCTGACCAAACAACCAGAAAGACTTCATGAGGGTGACCCAAGGGCCCCATGTCCTCCAATGGGCCCTGAGCTCACTGCCCAGCAGCATGCAGCTCGATTGGCATTCGCCATAGAATACCAGAATTGGCAGATGCACCACTGGTGCCCTGTGCTTTTACAGATGAGAGCAGGTTCACCCTGAGCACGTGACAGAAGTGAAAGGGTCTGGAGAAGCCATGGAGAACATTATGCTGCCTGTAACATCATTCAGCATGAGCAATTTGGTGGTGGGTTAATGATTGTCTGGGGAGGCATATCCATGGAGGGTCACACAGACCGCTACAGGCTTGACAAAGGCACCTTGGCTGCCATTAGGTATCAGGATGAAATCCTTGGACCCATTGTCAGACCCTATGCTGGTACAGTGGCTCCTGGTGCACGACAATTCCTGGCCTCATGTGGTGAGAGTATGCAGGCAGTTCCTGGAGGATGAAGGAATTGATACCATTGACTGGCCACCACACTTTCCTGACCTAAATCCAATAGAACACCTCTGGGACATTATGTTTTGGTCCATCCAATGCCACCAGGTTGCACCTCAGACTGTCCAGGAGCTCAGTGATGCCCTGGTCCAGATCTGGGAGGAGATCCCCCACCACACCATATGTCATCTCATTAGAAGCATGCACCGAAGTTGTCAGGCATGTATTCAAGAACACAGGGGCCATACAAAGTGCTGCGTACAATTTTGAGTTGCTGCAATTAAATTTTGGCAAAATGGACTAGCCTGCCACATAATTTTTTCACTCTGATTTTTGGGGCGTCTTTGAATTCAGGGCTCTGTAGGTTGATCATTTTCATTTCCATCAAACGATGTGGCATCCTTTCGTTCCTAACACATTACCCAGTCTATATCAGTATAGATATCCAGGAGGATTTCTTTTTCCCATTGAGATCTTATGTGTTTTCAAAGTGTTCCTTTAATTTTTTGAGCAGTTTATATAAAAATAACTATACAAACATATGGTTTCTACTTCACGGATTTTCATCTATCGCGGGGGGTTCTGGAACGCAACCCCCGCGATCGAGGAGGGATTACTATATATATATATATATATATTGTCACGCTTGGGTCACAGATTTGCACAGACACACAGGAGGTCGTAGAAACAAGAAGGATTTTTATTCAAACACTGCAAACACATGAGCTTAAACGTGCTCCATGACAAGTCAGAGATGACAGTTCCGCTAGGAGCAGAGAGAGAAAGAGAGAGATAAAAGCAAACAATCAATTCCCAAAACCGAGAGGCGCTGCGCAAGGTTTTTAAGTTAGCAGAGTATCGCGTGAGGCTTGTATTACGCGTTATAGCGCAAGTGAGGAGGTAAGGAGCAATGTGAGGGTAGTAGTGTTTCAGGGGTATTCCCAGGGGCGTCTTTGTCCTCTTGGGGTGCGATCACTCCTCCAGCTTACACCCTCCCCCTCAGCTTTATTCACATTCTCGTGAATCAAGCAACTCTCTGTATCAGGTTCAGGTTCATGTAGTCGTGATAATACATCTGCATTGACGTGTTCAGAACCTGGTCGATGTTTCACTGTGAAGCTGTAAGGTTGTAAGCCCAGAAACCATCTCATGAGGCGAGAGTTTGTGTCTTTCTGTCTGTACAACCATTGAAGTGGAGCATGATCAGTTACCAAAGTGAAGTTTCGCCCCCACAAGTAATAGCGAAGCGCTTCCACAGCCCACCTAATTGCCAAGCATTCTTTCTCAATTGTAGAATAATTATGCTCCCTAGGAAGTAATTTCCTACTCAAATATGTGATTGGATGTTCTTCTCCATCAAAAATCTGTGACAGGACTGCGCCTATACCAAATGCACTTGCGTCTGTTTGCAAGACAAAATCCTTTGTGAAATCTGGGTTCCTTAGAACCGGTTAAGACGACAATGCTTTTTTTAAATCGCTGAAAGAGCGTTTGCAGTTTTCTGTTCATAAGATAGGTTGGTTTTTCCTGCCTCTAGTAAGTTCTGTAAGGGGAGCAGCTCTATGTGCAAAATTTGACCAGACCAAAACCCGTTGTTCAATAAATTCCCCCTTTAAATGATCTGAGATCACTCTGAAAAGGCAACCGTCCTTTTCTATAAAGTGCGGGGTTTTCACGCCCACGGAATCACGCTCTTGGTAATAAGAGTCATTAGCAGAGCGAGCCTGTTTGAATGCATATTCTAATGAGCTATCTGTATGCTGCAAACGAACAAAATCTGATTGTTCGTTAATGCTCGGTTTGTGTTTGGAGGCATTTGCAATCTGGGAAGATGTAGACGGACCAGCCCATTCTGGAAGACTGTCGGGGGTGACCTTCGCTGTCTCGCTGGAGAGATCGGGTTCAATATCTAAGTTGGGCTCTAGATTTTCCCCGGCCGCTACCAGTTCTTCGTCTTGGTTTTCTTCTTCTTCTCCTCCCCCTACTAAGTTCATTAGTGGACTGGACTACTGGTCCCTTACATTTATTAATCAGTTTTGGAAAAAGGGCATTTCTCCGTCCTATGAGTAATGGCCAAGGGCACGGGTCTGAAACGGCAGACCAAACCTTAAAGTGGCGACCCCTATAAGTTAAAGGAAGAAGTAATCTGGTAATCTTTAACATCACCATGTACAAAGCGTATTTTTACAGTCTCACAGTTTCTAAGGTCTCACAATACAAAGGTCACTTCCCGAGTCTAACAATGCTAAGATTTCTCTGCCCCCCAACTTCACCGGGATCAACAAGCCATCTTTTCCATCCGAAGAATATGTAACATTTGAGCAACAAACCTCGGCCAGTCCAATCTCCATTGAATGAGCTGGAGACAAGCGACATTCTCTTGTCAAATGGCCGAGCTGATCACACCGGAAACATCTATGGTCGGCTCCGCTTCCGAAATATCCTCTGCGACGTCCACGTCGACGTCCTCTGTAGTGTCCACGGTTTCCTCGGCCCGCTGTTGCCGCTGTCTCCCCAGAAACAGGTGTCTCATCTACGATTGGATTTCCTGGGGTCCTACCTGACCAGATTTTCAGGTCCTGCCGCTTGTCGATCGAAGCGACGAGAATGTCCTGGACATTCGTTCACAGGTTGCGAAGCAGCACGAAATCCACCGCTCTTTCTCCAAGTGGATGTGAACCCTCCAATCGTCTGGACATAATCGTTAATGATTTAATATCATGACGTAGAAATTCATCTCGAAGAACTGCAGGTATGCCGGCCAGTAATATATTCACGACAACTGTTTCCATCACGTCTCCTTCAAACCAGCAGTGCACTTTATGTATCAAATCTTGAATTTGCGCACGGATTGGGTAATCCATGTTTAGTTTCCAGTCTTTAAGTGCATAACTTTTAGACATCTGAAATAAGAGTTCGGCGGCATCCATCTGTGCAACCACTTCTGGTACCACTTGTCATGCTTGGGTCACAGATTTGCACAGAGACACAGGAGGTCGTAGAAACAAGAAGGATTTTTATTCAAACACTGCAAAAACATGAGCTTAAATGTACTCCATGACAAGTCAGAGATGACAGTTCCGCTAGGAGCAGAGACAGAGAGAGAGAGAGAGAGATAAAAGCAAACAATCAATTCCCAAAACCGACGGGCGCTGCGCAAGGCTTTTAAGTTAGCGGAGTATCACGTGAGGCTTGTATTACGCGTTATAGCGTAAGTGAGAAGGTAAAGAGCAATGTGAGGGTAGTCTATGTTTCAGGGGTATTCCCAGGGGTGTCTTTGTCCTCTTGGGGTGCGATCACCCCTCCAGCTTACAATATATATATATATATATATATATATATTGTGAACTTGACCCAGGACACAGGCAGACAGACATCGTTATGCTCACCACACACTCGTTTATTATATACTATTTACAGATTGTCCCGCTCAACTCCCCAGTGCCTCTTGCACCGATTCAATAGCTCTAGGCCTTACAACGCCTCTGTCTCTCTTTCCAGGCCTTACAATGCCTCTTTCTCTCTTTTCTCTGGCTGCCTCCAGTCCTCCCGCTAGCTCCGTCCTCTTCCACCCGACTTCCGCTCCAGACTGAAGGGAGGCCCCTTATATAGTGCTCCCGGATGAGCACCAGGTGTTTCCGGCATCCATTCCTTGGCCACGCCCAGCGTGGCGGAAGTGCCGCTGTCCTCCCGCAGCTCTCCGGTCGCCACAATAAGTCTTCCCCAGCACTTCCTGGTGTGGCGGAAGTGTCGGGCTCCCGGGATAATTAGGTACTGGGGCGCCGCCTGGCGGTGGCCACGGGTCCCTACAGGGCTGGGCTTCAAAGCCCTGTACCCGAGGCCCCCTGCCTAACCAGGACGGACGCCCCACTCTGTCTGGAGGAGGCACTCGCCTCCTCCGGTCCTCCAAGCGTCCCGCCGGGCTCCAGCCCCAACCGCAACCGCGACGGGATAAACCGGCATCGGGCGCCGCCTGGCGGTGACCACGGGCCCCTACAGGAAGGGCTTCCATGCCTCAACCCGTGGCCCCAACAGAACCAGGACGGATGCCCCTCGCGGTCTGGAGGAGGCACAAGCCCTCCTCACGCCGTCCTGGCGCCCGGCCGGGCTCCAGCCCCGGCCGGGGGCCACAGTGCCCCACCGCTAGCGAGGACACGTGGGTCCGAACGGCACAACCCGAAAGGGCAGCACGTCCCCGGTGAGGGTCCTACTATGCCCCCAGGGTCCAACACGGCACCCTGGGACATCCGCTCGGCACCCCGCCGCGCAACGCGCCCCTGTGGTCTGCCGCCTCGCCCCGCTGTTCCCCGCAGTTGGGACACTATTGGCCTCTCAGCGTGGAGCCCTCCAGCGAGCGCCCGTTTCAGGAGGGCAGGTCCCTGACGCGTTGTCCTCAGCGCCGTGGGCTTCGGGCCTGTGGAAAAAAGGAAAAGAGGGCCAGAAGCACTGCCAGGACACTCAGCCCGAGTGCCCTGCCGGTCTCCGTAGCCGCAGTGCTCCTGCCCCCCTCCGACAGCCCCTGACTTGCCTGCTGAAGTCCTCCGTCGCAGGTTCCATGCCCGTCCGCCTGTAGTTCGCGGCACCGCTCTCGCAGGCGGCTCGCCTAGCCGCCCAGGGGATGTCCTCTGCCCGCACAGAGGACGGCCCTTCTCCGGACGCGCGCACCCAGCGCCGCGTCCTCTCCTATCGGAGGAACGCATTCACCCTTCGGTTCCTCCTTCTTTCTTGGACGCGCTGGCGGTCTGGGTCTGAGCACAGCAGCTCAAATCCAGCCCCGTCTGCGTCCAGGCAGAGCGACAGGAGACAGCTGCAGGCTTGGAGCGCAGGGCGCTAGGACCCAGGGCACTCAGCAGCCCCGATCCTACCAGCCCCTGCATATTCAAGCTCCTCGCCGCTAGCTGTCTGCACCGCCGCATCCGTTGTTGGGAGGTCGCCTACTCGGAGCCGGTCGTCCCGTAATCGGTCAGGGCCATGTTCGGCGAACCCCCACTTGCTCTACGGAACGGCAACACTCACCACTCCCGCCGTGTTCTGCCTGCCTCGGTTCCAGCGCCAGCCCGATCCTCCATCTCACTCGGTGGCTTTCTCGACGCGACCGCCATCTCCATCAGCTGCTCACACTGAGCGGCGAGAACACGTAGCAGCTCCTCTAAAGCGGCTTGGCGGGCCGAAGGGACTCCTCCGACACACGCCGAGCCGCTGGTGGAGAGAGAGAGACAGACGTCGGTGGGCTTACCTGTCCATCAGCTCCACGCGACGCCTGCCTCCTCTGGGCCACTCCCTCTGGCCCAATCGGGTCTCGGTTTGGCACGAGACTGGCATTCCTTGGGCCCGCCTCTATCCAATCATCGGCGGGCACGCAAGACACACCGGCCAATCCCGTGCCTGTCAGCGGGCGGGACCACCGGCCCGCGGCCATCTTGTCTCCCCTGCGCTGGGTACGGAGACGTGCCTCCTCACCGCGTTGTAGCTGCAGCGATTCCTTGAGCCGGAGCGGCTCCGATTCCGCAGCCTCCTTTGCTGCCTCCGTAGCCGCACTGCCGACAGCCCGTGGCCCGGGCGCTCCTGCCCCAGACGCGGATCCGGTCTGTCCCTCCCTGTGGAAAACAAGGTATGACCGACCCCGAAGGGCCGATTACTGCAGGGCAGGGTACTCACCTCCCGGATCCCGTCTTGCCGAGGCCCCCACCTCGGTGTGGCCTTTTGCGTCGCCACGCCGGCCTGGCTGTCCGTGTCGACAGCGCGACTTTCGGAGCCCGCTGCGCTCCGGCGATGTCTATTCCTCCTCCGCACCCGGGGATATCCATGCCGCGGTCCGGCGGCGGTTTCCGGAGCAAAACGCACCCGCGGGGTTTTGCACGGGCCACACCTGCAACAAGCGTGTGGAGTCCCCTGCTGTGCCGGGTCATTCACAAAATATTTATCGTTATGGGGCCCCCGTCTTGCACCAGACGGATGGCCCCACGTTGGGCGCCATTGTGAACTTGACCCAGGACACAGGCAGACAGACATCGTTATGCTCACCACACACTCGTTTATTATATACTATTTACAGATTGTCCCGCGCTCAACTCCCCAGTGCCTCTTGCACCGATTCAATAGCTCTAGGCCTTACAACGCCTCTGTCTCTCTTTCCAGGCCTTACAATGCCTCTTTCTCTCTTTTCTCTGGCCGCCTCCAGTCCTCCCGCTAGCTCCGTCCTCTTCCACCCGACTTCCGCTCCAGACTGAAGGGAGGCGGCCCCTTATATAGTGCTCCCGGATGAGCACCAGGTGTTTCCGGCATCCATTCCTTGGCCACGCCCAGCGTGGCGGACGTGCCGGCTGTCCTCCCGGCAGCTCTCCGGTCGCCACAATAAGTCTTCCCCCCAGCACTTCCTGGTGTGGCGGAAGTGTCGGGCTCCCGGATAATTAGGTACTGGGCGCCGCCTGGCGGTGGCCACGGGTCCCTACAGGGCTGGGCTTCAAAGCCCTGTACCCAGGCCCCTGCCTAACCAGGACGGACGCCCCACTCTGTCTGGAGGAGGCACTCGCCCTCCTCCGGTCCTCCAAGGCGTCCCGGCCGGGCTCCAGCCCCAACCGGCAACCGCACGGGATAAACCGGCATCGGGGCGCCGCCTGGCGGTGACCACGGGCCCCTACAGGAAGGGCTTCCATGCCCTCAACCCGTGGCCCCAACAGAACCAGGACGGACGCCTCGCGGTCTGGAGGAGGCACAAGCCCTCCTCACGTCGTCCTGCGTCCCGGCCGGCTCCAGCCGGCCGGGCCCAATATATATATATATATATACACACTATACACTATATATATTATAAATATAAAATATCTATCTATCTATGCGCTGGTCAACCTGCACTTTCTCAATCGCTTTCTCCAGACAATACTTATGATTTTGTTACTTCTACAAAGGTATTAACTTGTTCATTTTCAACAACACTTAAGATTAAACTGCATTCATCCATGAAATATTAATATGTAGCATTTCTTTGTATTCTCAGCTCAGGCAAGCAGCTTGCTCAAAATGACTAATATCTGTACTTCGTCAGTGCTTTATGGTTCCTCCATGACTCTACTTCCCTTCCTACCTGTCACTAGTGCATACAAACTCCATTATCATCCTTGTTGCCCTAATAGGTCTTGATACATTTTTTTAACCTTCCCTCCACATTCAAATTATATTTCTAAACTGTTTTCCTTTCCCATATTTGCTTCAGGTTACAAAGGTTTTATATTTCATTCAGCAAACTATATTATTACTGACATCAGAGAAGAATATACAACACAAGTACACTAATAGTCTAAACTGTATTAATTTATTCTTATCTATCCCTGCTCTTCCAGTTCAGATTTACAGGGAGCTACTTCTTATCCTGGTAGCAGAAGTCAAAATAACTAACTTTGAACTGTGCACCAGCCGATGGTGGGCAATAGAAAAATTAGTTAATTATTTTCAGTAGCAAAAGTGTAAGAGCTCTGTGTTTCAGTGATGTTGACACATTCTTCATCCGTGTTCTTACAGTTGAAACTATGTTTTTAAATCTGTTTTGTAGTGATACAGTAGCACAGTGGTTAATTCAGCATACTTGGTTCAGTTTAAACCGATGTGGTTCATGTGTACGTTTCACCACCTCCTCATGTCTGCATGGGTAATTTGGTTTATTAAGTCCGACATCTCCTCAGATGTGGCACCGGAGACTCACAATGTGTTGCATGTTGATTAGCAGGGCCATTTCCAGCTTTTTGGGGACCCCTATTTTGTAAAACTACGTAAATCTAAAACTGAAATTAATGATCTCAAGTTGACCCAAGCAATTTAAATCTACAGAAAATGACAATAAAATGAAAAGGCTCAACTATACAGGTATACATAAATTCAACAAATGCAGACATTTGCCTCAAAAATGTGTAGTTTAAATTAAGGAAACAAAGTTCTTCAACACGAAACATAACATAAAAATTCTCTCCTTTCCAACTTAAACAATAAAAGTGCACAAAAAATAAATAATTGCTTAGAATAAAAAAAATTAACTGGCATCTTGCAAACAACAAGATTAGAAGAAAACCAAATAGCATATTACCTAATACAAAAATACAATAAAGAAGCATCTGTTTTAAAGTGCAAATAATAAAGGCAAAACCACAAGAATAATGTCATTGAAAAATCATATTTCTTTAATATTTATAGTATACTATAATTGATTTTTAGTTATTGCTTCAATAATCAATATATCCAAATGGCAAGTCAAACAAAAATTAATGTGACCAAACTTACCTCTATGTGATTTTTAAGATTGGAGGGTAAATTTTGAATGCTATAACCTCATGTTTTTATGGCTGGCACAAAAGGCAACACTTTCACAAATGTTAAAATGTAGTTTCCACTGTTTTTCAGACTCAGAAACTTGTCAAGATAGCAACGGATATATTTTTAATTGTAGGGAGTACAGATTTTTTTCTCCTTTGAAATATAGTAATTTAAAGTAAAAAGTCTCAAACAAGTAAAATACTCAAGTAAAGATAATTCTAGCCTACATGAAAATTCTACTTAAGAACAGTAATAAAGTTGTTTTACTTTGTTACTTCCCACCTCTGATATATTGCAACATCATTACCAAATGCTTTACCTTTATTCTGTGCACATTTTTTCAAGTTTCTTCTTTTTGTGTTTTTCAGCACCAGAAGCATAAGCCCTTTTTGATGCTATCTTAAGTATTAATGTGGTTTTGGCTACCATTATTTTCATCCTGAGATGTTGTGCATTTATCAGTGAGTCATTCCATCACACTGGTCAGCAGACCTTACTTCTTTATGCAACACGAAGCCTAGTGATAATCATTGATTTTGAATTTATTACCACACAAACACAAACCAAAGCTTCCCTATTATTGAAGTTTAGTATATTTTATATCGTATATTGAATTTTTAAGCATACAAGTACTTAAACAACCAGTGATTGATGTGGAACTGAAAGGATGAAGTACTATCAAGGTTGACACCCAGACTCAACCTGTGGGGAAGAAGAGACAGAGGAATTATCAATAACAAATGAAACATTATCAGTTTTGGATAATGTTGATTTTATACCAATGAGAAGAACTTCAGTTTTGTCATTATTTAATTTAAGAAAATTTGAAGAAAATCAGGATTTGATTTCTGCTATGCAATCAATAATCGAGGAGGGTGTAAAGGAAACAGTAGGTTTGCTAGTGTGATAGAGCTGGGTGTCATAAGCATAACGGTTTGAAGCTAATGTTATATTTACAAAAGATGTTTCATAGGGGTAGGAGGTAAATATTGAAAAGGAGGGGCCCCAAGACAGAGCCCTGGGGCACATCGGAAGTAACAGCGGTGGGTTGGGATGTCAAAGTTTTAAGCTGAACAAACTAGGTGCGGCCTGAGAGGCAGGATCTGAACCAATCTAGTGGAGTGTGGGTAATGCCACTGGAAAATAATCTACTGAGAAGAGCAGTGTGACAAATAGTGTCAAAGGCTGTGCTCAGATCAAGAAGGATGAGAATAGTAATTAAACCAGAATCAGCAGCCATAAGGAGGTTGTTAGTAATTTTGATAAGTTTCATTTGTGTACTATGGAGGGGGCAAAAACCAGACTGGAACTATTCATACAGATTATTTTGAGATAAATGAGAATGAAGTTGAATAGCCACTATTTTTGGAAATGAAAGGTAGATTAGAAATAGGGCAAAAATTATTCAGTATTATTGCATCATTTTTTAAAAGATGAAGGAACAGTACCAGTGGTGAAAGAAGAGTGGATTATAGCATAAAAAGGGGGGACCAGAGAGGGGAGGCAGGCTTTGACTAGAACTGTAGGGAAGGGGTCCAGTTGATAGGTGGATGTCTTAGACTTACAGACAAGAGAAAGTAGGAAGCTGAAAAGAGGAAAATGATTGAATTGGTGGGTGAAATTCAAATGAAGTACTGGAGGAAACCATACCGATAGACTGGTGTATCTTCTGAATTTTTTCATTAAAAAAGGACATAATTGCAAAAATCAGTTGAGTAAAGGTGAGAAGGTAAAGAATCCAGGGATTGTATAATATTAAGCAGTGACTTGGTGTTGCCTTCATTGGAAGAAATAATGTGAGTATAATAGTTAGATTTTGTTTGGGCAATAGAGTCCTTGTAATAAAGTATATGGTTTTTGTACATCTCTTTGTGAACAAAGGGTCCAGTTTTTTTATACAACCGTTCAAGTTCCCGGCCTTTGCTTTCAAAAGCCTAAGTTCAGGCGTGAACCAGGGAGCAGAAAAGGAGACAGAAACAGATCTAGTTTTTAATGGAGCGACAGAGTTAAAAATACCATTAAGTCCAGTGTTATAGTGTGAAACCAGTTCTTCAGGAGTGGATAAATTATGAGTGTCCATAAGGGAATCAATACTAGAGGAAAGAGAGTCTAAGTTAATATTCTTAATATTATGGAAAGACATGAGATGGGAAAGCTTAGTATTGGAAAGTGCAAGTTTAACATTGAATGAAATAAGAAAATGATCAGTAATGGAGAGTTCATCTGCAGCACAATCAAGCGGGGTAACTTCAGAACAGCAAATCAAGTCCAAGATATGTCCTTTGGAATGAGTGGGAACATTAGTATGCTGCTGGAATCCAAAACTCTCAAGGCAGGATGTAAAGTCTTAAGTAATAGGGACATTGATATTATCCATGTGTACATTGAAATCCCCCAGAAGTATTATGTTTGATGAAACAGTAGATAAGTGTGTAAGAAAAACAGCAAAGTCATTCAGAAAGTCATTATTTGATTTAGGGGGCCAGTGAATAGTTGCAATAATAGTAGGAACAGGTTAATTGACACACATAAGATTCAAAATAACTGAAGGCAGGAACAGACAACGACAGGACTTTCAACTTTTCACGATACATTAACGTGAGACCTCCTCCCTGGCCAGAGCCACAGGGTTGAGAGATGTAAACAAACCCCGGGGGAGTGGATTCGTCAAGTTGGGAAAAGTCATGGGGTTGTTGCCATGTTTTCAGTTAGATCACTACAATCAGTGAGGATATGTGGATGAGATGCCCCTTGCTCGTAAGTGAGCGGATGTTCAATAGACCGAAGTTGACAATGGTGTTATCGCATTTAACAACGGTGCTAGCTGACTGGGCTAGGCTGGTTAACACACTGTAATCAGCGACTCTCCCTAAGTTACGTGGTAGACGTCGAGAACTAGACTGGATTGAGTTTATTATTTTCAAAGTGTCAGCCTGGAGACTCCAGCGGGACCCACGGTGGATGCATCTCTGACGGAGGAGGAATACAATGTCTGGGTGGAGATACAGCCCAGACAGCGTAGGCTCAGACAGGTGAAAGCGCAGTCGGAGGAGCTCAGCAGCTGAGTACTGAAGCAGGCCCATCACAGGTTGGGAAGCAAGCTACAGGAGGGACCAAACAAACATGAACCAAATAAATATCCTACCGGTCCACATTGTAAGCGAAGACCCAGACAATTCAGATGTCTGGAGAACAAAGCCAGGTAAGTCTCAAAGCAGGGATAGGCTGAAAAATAGCACATACACAGCCAAATCACCAGTCAAGCTAGAAATCAGTCTAGCTTTAAATGACTGAAAAATAAAACTCAACGAATAAATCTGCCCAAAATAAGAACAGTTGCTTAGTCCATTTGATTTTAAGGTAATCGTAAAAAGTTAAATTGTTAAAAAGTTACCAGTGAGAAAAGCTGTCTCAGTGCTGTATTGTGTACGAAAACCAGAATGAAAAGGCTCATAGAGTGTATTGTCTAGAAAAAAGGCATGGAGTATGGCGTTATTTCAGTGCCACTATTCTGAGCGCACGTAAAAAAAGATTGCAAGTGCAAGTGTTGCATTTGAAGAGAAATTTATTTTGAGCGTACAAAAGCTGAATTTGAGTGAACAAAATTCATTGCTGCGTGCAAAAAATGTATTTCAGTGTTTGCGCTTATCCATATACACACACACAATAGCACCCCTCTCGCTCAGTTTTTTCATTTGCGCTTGCTGTAATGTGTTGCTAAGCTCACAACATTCTCTGCTGCGAGCGCTCAACTGTCTGTACACCGTTATAAGTGTGCCACAAAACCAACCAATCACAGACTTGGTTTCAAAAATTCTGATTGGCTCTTACGGTCTCCAATCAGCTCGCTAGCTGCTGCATTCCGGAAACAGTCAGTTGGCATGGTTGTATAATGCAACTACATTATACTACACCAACGATAGTCTTAACAAATAATATATTTTAAAATAAAATAATTAAAGATATTATCCGCAAATTGGGCTTTAATTGAGTTTAGCTGGATTTAGCTACATTTCGGACTGTTTCCGGAATGCAGCAGCTAGCGAGCTGATTGGAGACCGTAAGGGCCAATCAGAATTTTTGAAACCAAGTCTGTGATTGGTTGGTTTTGTGGCACATTTATAACGGTGTACAGAGAGTTGAGCGCTTGCAGCAGAGAATGTTGTGAGCGCAAGCAACACATTGCGCAAGCGCAAATGAAAAACTGGCGAGAGGGGTGCTATTGTGTGTGTGTATATGGATAAGCGCAAACACTGAAATACATTTTTTGCACGCAGCAATGAATTTTGTTCACTCAAATTCAGCTTTTGTACGCTCAAAATAAATTTCTCTTCAAAATGCAACACTTGCACTTGCAATCTTTTTTTACGTGTGCTCAATATTTTTTTACGTGTGCTCAGAATAGTGGCACTGAAATAACGCCATAATGGAGTTGTGTAGCAACCACGTGTTCCATTAGAGATAGGCCTGTAACTGGAGAAAGAAGAAGTATCCAAGTCAGGTTTTGTAAGGACTGGGGTAACTGCAGCAGTTTTGAGGGCAGTACGGACAGAACCTGAAATGAAACATGTATTTATCAATGAGACAACAGGAATACTAATTATGGATGAGCATGTCTTAAGCAGAGGAGTGGGGGCAGGATCAACCAGATAGGAGGAAGAATTAGACTTATTAATAAGTTCAGAGATGGCGAGAGTCAACATGCGAGAAACAAGCGAGTCTTGATTATGGAGATGGCAGATCAGAGTGAGTGAGTGATTGTGGTGTGGAGAGAAAACTGTGATAGATTTGATCAATTTTGGTATGTTGCTGGAAAGAAAGCCTGACGCAGTTCAGCTGCATTGGGGCATGCTAGAGGAGGGAGTTGGTGGAGTTTATTAACAGTCCTAAAAAGAGATCTAGGTCTAGACTTAGCATCATTTATGAGAGAGGAATAATAGTTGGAGCACACGTATTAAAGCTGAGAGACGATTGCTCAAGGAAAGGTAGATCTGACATCAATTGTTGTTTAACACCCATTACGATCTAGCCACAGATCGTAGCCACAGTCTTGAGAAGATGCAGGGCCTGTCACAGTAAGATGCTCAAACCCAGACACAGCCAGTGATGGCAGACATTCAATGAATGCTATACAAGGAGTTTGATCAGGGCTCTGATGGCCTTCTCTAAAAACCCCCAGTCTTTCTGCAATTTTCTTCATCATTGCTCTGTGACATTGACATAGTTAATGTGCCACAAAGCACCAGGCTGGCAACACATATTCACAAAAAACAACAATGTGCTAACTTTTACAATTAAAGTTCATTAAGGCATGTTTCATTTAATTTTTTTTCTAAAAACTAGAAGTAAAAATAAACAGATATTTTAAAGGAAAGTTACTGATAGAAATACAGATCTCTTATAATAAAAAACAGTAGTCTGCTTTACATCTTACAGTTCAGCATTGCAGAAGGCTATTATTGGTCGATGTCCTTAGTCATACATCTATTGTGCACCATATATAGTCTATCAATCTATTCATATAAAACAACATTCATACTAAAACTTAATGCTATTTGTAATCATTGCTAGGACCACCCTCTCAAGCAATGCTAAGAAAGAGACAGCAAACTTTATTAATGTAGCCTTAAAAAACATTTCCAAAAAATAAGATAAAAATATCAGGTTCAGAAGAGCTTAGGTTTTCTTTATTGATCCTTTCCACTCCTATTTCAAATAAGGATGGTAATGTTAAAAATGGCAAAGTAGTTTGTAGATCAAACAGGAAAGAACCAACACAGATGATGAAGAATTTTACACAAAACAGACTGAAGCTAACACAAACAGCTTAAAAAGTACAGTATCTACTGATGGTTGAGTATTCTCTTCAAAAGAAAAGCCAAGCAGAATAAATATCAGATGAAAAAAAATAAGATGCAGGCAATTGGGATAATAATCTCTTATAATAAAGAAGAAATATTTTCAAATTGTTGGAGTCATAACTTTATTTTTATTTCTATTTTCACCCAGGCTTCACTTGTTTTCCATTTTATTATTGTGTTTGATACTAGCATCAAGTGAGCTATAACACACAAAGCTTTTATTTGGAAACTCTATAAATTTGACACATTAAAATGGAACACAGGAGTGTCCCATGTAAAGAACAACAGATTATGGAAAAATTAAATTAAAACAGTTTGAAGCAAAAGAGTCTGAGTGGATTTAGACATAGCAATTGCTCACTCTTTAAGAGAAAGAGAAAACGAGAGAAACAGACTGGCAACAACCATATTACAGTATGTGTAGTCTTCTTTTTTCATTTCAGTCTTCTGTATACTTTTATCTTCTCATTATGATTTTACAGTGATGTAAAGGCACAGTGGTTAGTTCTGCTGCATCACATCTTCAAATTCTTCCATGAGAACCCTAAATACCATGAGCACTGATTGAGGTCATTTATGTTAGTTAGAGGGGCAGCCCTAGAGGGAGCTGGGCAGTCTCGGGGCCTGGAACCCCTGCAGGTTTTATTTTTTTCTCCAGCCGTCTGGAGTTTTTTTTGTTTTTTCTGTCCTCCCTGGCCATCGGACCTTACTTTTATTCTATGTTAAGTAGTGTTCCCTAATTTTAATTACTTTTTACTCTTTCTTCATCATGTATGAAAATGTGCTATATAAATAAATGTTGTTGCTCAGGGATCAGTGATCAAATTTGGGTCCTGTCACTGTATCTGTGAAGTCTGCATTGTTTTACACTTTTATAGGTACACTTTGGGACTAACAGAGACACCAATTTAGAAAAAATGGCCCATCATGCACTACCATCCCTTGATATATACTACTTGTTACTCTCCTCCACGTCAGGCATCATACTCTGCCCCACAGCGGTACAGAAGGAGAAGATGGGGCATTTCACTCCTTCCTAAGGTTGCTTTTGAATTTATAACCAAGGTCCAGCTTCCCCAGTTAGTGGGCCTATGCTGCCTCTTGTTAACCATAAACCATTGTGATCTCTTGTTAGCCATCCTTGACTTAACATTTGCCATGACAGAGAATAAGGCATTTTTGCAGTTGCTGGGTTGCTCACCCGTTGTTATCCTGGAAGTAGATCTTCATGTTCTTACCCAGGCTGTTACATTCTCTCTCACTTGTACTGGTACTTGTCTATTAACCTTCCAAAACACACTGCCATGCCAATATCCTCTTTCCTTGGTAGAGTGGGTTTCTCTCTTACTCACTCTCTCTGGTAGGATGGTCAATGTGGCACCTTTGTTGTAATGCCCATATGGATTTTTCTATTTTAACTAATATTGTTAATTCAAGCAGAAGAGATTGTAAATGATAGAATAAAAGAGAAGTCAGGTGCTATACAAGTCAGTAAACTACTATTAAAAAAATTGTCCAAAAATGTTGCTACTTTTGTTGTTTGTTGAAGAACAAAAACTATAGTAGAAACCATAAATTACTAAACCAGAATATTCTTTTTCTTTTTCTCAGTGCCTTCTTTAAGAGATCAACAAAATCCAGACATTATTTTAACTGCTCAGCCACCTTTTAGAACATTACATTTGCAATGTAAATTATCACCACAGCTCTTATATATATATATATATATATATATATATATATATATATATATATATATATATATAGCCATATTTCAATTACAAAAGGTGTGAGGCAGAACACAAATTGTCAAAGCAAACACAACAAGGAGTCCAAAGTCATCACAAGAGAACAAAGTTTAAAAAAGACACTGAAAGCAGCAGTATATCTAAAATCATAATAGCCTAACCAAAAAGGATTAAAATTAAGAACAGAAACACAAAAAAAACACTTTCAAAATTATTTCTCAGAAAAACTGTGTAAATGACAAGAAGCTTAAGCCCACTTACTAAAAACAAGATTTAAAAAAATGTTGGCCATATCACAGTTCTCTGTTCATCCTAAAGTATGGTGCTGTGTTTCTGGCATGCTAAAAGCAATGTGAAGCCTTTCTGCTAAAGGCAGTTTTGTAATTAAAGCCAGAGTGTCACACTAAGTAAATGCTCTGAATTACATCATCAATTTGTCACTATTCTCATTACTTAACTCTCATGGACATACCATATATATAATCAAAATGATTTTTAAATGGGTTTTACATGCATTTAAAAAGTTTTAGTTCTGAGTATGACAACTCAAAATTGATTCAAAATGCTAACTTTAAATGTATTATCTGCACGCTTATTAGACCAAACATAAAGTACAACTAGTAATTTAAATGACCCAAATTTAAACTAGCTTCTGGATTTATATCATGCTGCTTAGAAGTATAGATTTGTAATACTGCATGTGTTTTTGTTTTACTATACTTTTGATCTACATGCTCTGCCTGTCTATTTAAAATAACAAAACCAATACAAGTTAATGTGTGCATGTAGTTAAAAACAACTATTTAAAGTGTCCCTTCCTCCTTGAACCGTCACCTTATCGTGGTGGAGGGGTTTGCGTGTCCCAATGATCCTAGGAGCTATGTTGTCCGGGGCTTTATGCCCCTGGTAGGGCCACCCAAGGCAAACTGGTCCTAGGTGAGGGATGAGACAAAGAGCGGTTCAATAAACCTCCAATGAAAAATAAAAACTGTGGACGATGTTTTCCCTTGCCCGGACGCGGGTCACCGGGGCCCCCCTCTGGAGCCAGGCCTGGAGGTGGGGCTTGATGGCGAGCGCCTGGTGGCCGGGCCTACACCCATGAGGTTCGGCCGGGCACAGCCCGAAGAGGTAACGTGGGTCCTCCTCCCCATGGGCTCACCACCTATGGGAGGGGTCAAGGAGGTTGGGTGCAGTGTGAGTTGGGTGGTGGCGGGCGGGACCTTGGCGGTCTGATCCTCGGCTACAGAAACTGGCTCTTGGGACGTGGAATGTCACCTCTCTGAAGGGGAAGGAGCCTGAGCTAGTGCGCGAGGTCGAGAGGTTCCGGCTAGATATCAATCTCCTTGAGAGGGGCTGGACTCTCTACCACTCTGGAGTTGCCCCCGGTGAGAGGCGCCGAGCAGGTGTGGGCATACTTATTGCCCCCTGACTCGGAGCCTGTGCATTGGGGTTTACCCCGGTGGACGAGGGTGGCCTCCCACCGCCTTCGGGGGGGAAGGGTCCTGACTGTTGTTTGTGCGTATCGCAACAGCAGTTTGGAGTATCCACCCTTTTGGAGTCTCTGGAGGGGTTGCTAGAGGGCATACCTTCTGGGATTCCCTGCTTTGCTGGGAGACTTCAATGCTCACGGGCAATGACAGTGAGACCTGGAAGGGCGTGATTGGGAGGAATGGCCCCCCCGATCTGAACCCGAGCGGTGTTTTGTTATTGGACTTCTGTGCTCGTCACGGATTGTCCATAATGAACACCATGTTCAGACATAAGGGTGTTCATATGTGCACTTGGCACCAGGACACCCTAGGCCTCAGGTCGATGATCGACTTTGTGGTCGTGTTGTCGGACTTGCGGCCATATGTCTTGGACACTCGGGTGAAGAGAGGGGCGGAGCTGTCAACTGATCACCACCTGGTGGTGAGTTGGCTTCGATGGTGGGGGAAGATGCCGGTCAGACCTGGTAGGCCCAAACGTGTTGTGAGGGTCTGCTGGGAACGGCTGGCAGAGTCCCCTGTCAGAAGTAGCTTCAACTCCCACCTCCGGCAGAACTTCAACCACGTCCCGAGGGAGGTGGGGGACATTGAGTCCGAATGGGCCATGTTCCGTGCCTCTATTGTTGAGGCGGCTGACCGGAGCTGTGGCCGCAAGGTGGTCGGTGCCTGTCGTGGCGGCAATCCCGAACCCGTTGGTGGACACCGGCGGTGAGGGATGCCGTCAAGCTGAAGAAGGAGTCCTATAGGACTTTTTTGTCCTGTGGGTCTCTGGAGGCAGCTGATAGGTACCGGCAGGCCAAGCGAACGCGGCTTCGTGGTTGCTGAGGCAAAACTCGGGCATGGGAGGAGTTTGGAGAGGCCATGGAGAACGACTTTCGGACGGCTTCGAGGAGATTCTGGTCCACCGTCCGGCGTCTCAGGAGGGGGAAGCAGTGCAGTGTCAACACCGTATATATTGGGGATGGTGCGCTGCTGACCTCGACTCGGGACGTTGTGGGTCGGTGGGATGAGGAAGCAGAGCCTGGGGACTCTGAGGTGGGCTCTCCCATCTCTGGGACTGAAGTCACCGAGGTGGTCAAAAAACTCCTTGGTGGCAGGGCCCCAGGGGTGGATGAGATACGCCCAGAGTTCCTTAAGGAAGTCTTGGTTGACACGTCTCTGCAACATCGCATGGACATCGGGGACAGTGCCTCTGGATTGGCAGACCGGGGTGGTGGTCCCCCTCTTTAAAAAGGGGGACCGGAGGGTGTGTTCCAACTATAGAGGGATCACACTCCTCAGCCTCCTGGAAAAGTCTATTCGGGGGTTCTGGAGAGGAGGGTCCATCGGATAGTCAAACCTCGGATTCAGGAGGAACAGTGTGGTTTTCGGCCCTGGTCGCTGAACAGTGGACCAGCTCTTCACCCTTAGCAGAGTCCTGGAGGGTGCATGGGAGTTTGCCCGACCGGTCTACATGTGTTTTGTGGACTTGGAAAAGGCATTCACCGTGTCCCTCGGGAATCCTGAGGGGGTGCTCGGGATTATGGGGTACCGGACCCCCTGATAAGAGCTGTTCGGTCTCTGTACAACCGGTGTCAGAGCTTGGTCTGCATTGCTGGGAGTAAGTCGAGCCCGTTTCCAGTGAGAGTTGGACTCCGCCAGGGCTGCCCTTTGTCACCGATTCTGTTCATAACTTTTATGGACAGAATTTCTAGGCGCAGCCAGGGTGTTGAAGGGGTCCAGTTTGGTGGACTCAGGATTGGGTCACTGCTTTTTGCAGATGATGTTGTCCTGTTTGCTTCATCAGGCCGTGATCTTCAGCTCTCATTGGATCGGTTCGCAGCTGAGTGTGAAGCGGCTGGGATGAGAATCAGCACCTCCAAATCCGAGAACATGGTCCTCAGCCGGAAAAGGGTGGAGTGCCCTCTCAGGGTTGGGGGAGAGATCCTGCCCCAAGTGGAGGAGTTCAAGTATCTCGGGGTCTTGTTCACGAGTGAGGGAAGAATGGAGCGTGAGATCAACAGGCGGATCGGTGCGGCATCCGCAGTGATGCGGGCTCTGCATCGGTCTGTCGTGGTGAAAAAGGAGCTGAGCCGTAAGGCAAAGCTCTCAATTTACCAGTCGATCTACGCTCCTACCCTCACCTATGGTCATGAGCTATGGGTAGTGACCGAAAGAACGAGATCGCGAATACAAGCGGCTGAAATGAGTTTCCTCCGCAGGGTGTCTGGGCTTTCCCTTAAAGATAGGGTGAGAAGCTCAGTCATCCGGGAGGGGCTCAGAGTAGAGCCGCTGCTCCTCCGCATCGAGAGGAGTCAGATGAGGTGGCTCGGGCATCTGATCAGGATGCCTCCTGGACGCCTCCCTGGTGAGGTGTTCTGGGCACGTCCAACCGGGAGGAGGCCCCGGGGAAGACCCAGGACACGCTGGAGGGACTATGTCTCCCGGCTGGCCTGGGAACGCCTTGGGATTCTCCCGAAGAGCTGGAAGAAGTGGCCGGGGAGAGGGAAGTCTGGGCCTCTCTGCTTAAGCTGCTGCCCCCGCGACCCGACCTCGGATAAGCAGAAGAGGATGGATGGATGGATGGATATTTAAAGTGTTAGTTTAAAAGCGTAAAAAAACATTTTAAATATAGCTTTAGGGAAGCGACTATACACACTGTCATAGGGGTCAATTTTTGTTATCACTAATATATTTCTGGAGACTATTCCACAGTTTGCCTTTGTTTAATTTCTAAACATACCTGCAAGTGCAGCATGAGCTGCTTATTTATTATTTCATGCTTTTTCCTGTGCTTCTGACTGGTGTCTATTTGGAGTCATCTCTCTGCTTGTTATTGGAAAGTTTTCATGATGGATGACTCTCCCTCCATTAGTCCTGTGCTCATGAGCACCAAACACTTTTGCACCTTTCCCTTGCTTCAAGCGGTGTCCTGGTGTCAGTGGTGTCAGGTTCAAGCTCCCAAACGAGAAGAGGGAGCATGGAGCCAGATTTGCACTGTCACACACTTCCTTTTGGGAACAATGGTAACACCAACACAACCCTGTCATGGAAGGTCTCCCACTTCACATTAGGATCAGCAGTCGCACCCAAATCCATAAATACACAGCTTCATCTTGGAGTCTGGCTAGGTCCAGTCACATTTTCCCTAGTAGGTGGTAACCTACTGGACCTGAACTGGACCTCCCGAGTAGCAATGACAAGTCTGTAGTCAGAATTCACAAATTAGGCACTTCTGTAAATTCTGCAGTTTAGCAAGAGCTTCCAGCGTCTGCCCAAGAGGATGTGATCAAACTCTCTCACCGCACCACCAGTATTGGAGAACCAAGTCCAACAATGCAGCTCAGAGCACCGCAATCAAAATCCAGTGATTTGCAGCCTCTGACCTTTCTCCAAAGACAAAGAACATGGAGCCACTTTCACCAAGGTCACCAGACCCATGGGGACCGAGACAATCATTAGAGCCAACCCTGTCAGTGCCAGTGGTTGTATTGAAGTCACCCATGACCAGAGGAATGTCACCTTAAGGGCACCCATCAACCACCAAGAGAAGTTGCAAATAAATTGTATTCCCTCACCACGTTCGGAGTAAACACCGAGACAACAGACAGGGCACCTACAGAGTGTCATAATACGCTCGTTGAAAGAAGTGACATCAGACACCATCGGAAGAAGCCGATCCGCTACAGCAACAGCTAATCCCTGCGTTTGACAATTGTCATGACTACCAGACCAATAAAAGCTGTACCCACCTACAGAGATATGGCCACTCCTAGGTCTGCGCACCTCAGAGAGTGCCACAACAGTTTTTCCGACAGCAGAGGAAGATGATCACCATTCCGAAGAGATAAGACATTCCATGCGCCTACCCGGATGGGCTGCTTCAAATTGAGACCCTAGTACTGCCGAGCAGTGGGCGACATCTCAGCACCACATCAGTTCTGATCCCTGATAGGCCTGACCCCAATGGCTCTCTGACGATTTTGTCTCTTTCAGGGATGGGGCTCCCAAGGGCTTTCCCCCATCCCCTTCATAATGCGAGCAGCCTTCCTAGGGGTGGCTGCAAGAGAGCTACTCCCGCAGAAGCAGAAAGGAGTACACCAGCTGAGGGTAGGGAAGGCTGCAGGCATCTGTAGTATCTGTGGTGAACTTCTCCAAGCTAGTGGTAAAGCTGTCCTCCAGGTATTGCAAGCAATCTTTGCTTCCATTTGGGAGACTGGCATCATCTCAGCTGAATGGAAAACAGGACCCGTCGTCCCCTACCTGGGGATAACACTGCTTTCAGTGCTGGGTAAGGTTCTTGCTAGGGTTGTCCTCAATAGGATCCGTGATCACTTGCTTACCTACCAGTGACTGGAGCAGTCTGGTTTTATGCCTAAGAAGTCTACTATCGACTGCATCCTGGCAATGAGGGTCATCATGGACCTAATACTGGAATACTGGTAGAGTTTCTTTGCAGCCTTTGTTGATTTTTGTAAAGCATTCAACTCAGTTGCTTGAGCTGCCCTATGGGAAATCCTGAGACTTTGCGAGATCCTTTCAAGGTTGCTGGATATTATGGCCGGCCTATATACTGGTACTGTGAGAGCTGTGCAGACTGGAGGCCGAACCTCTGTGTTTTTTGCAGTTGATTCTGGAGTTTGTCAGGGATGTGTTCTTGCTCTTACTCTGTTCAATACTTGCATGGACTGGGTGCTGGTCAAGGTCGTGGGGTCTTGCGGCTGTGGGGCATCTGTTGGCAAAGAAAAGGTTAACTGATTTTCTGACGATACTGTGATCTTTGCAGAGTCAATGGAGGCTCTGATCGGGGCTCTCGAGAGACTTAGTGAGGAGTCTGAGTGTCTGGGCTTGTGAGAGTCCTGGATAAAAACCAAGATCCAGGCCTTTACTGACCTCTTAGGCACAGCCAACAGCAGTGTGTCTGTCTGCAGAGAGATTGTCGAACTTGTTGAGGTTTACTTACCTCAGCAGTGACTCTTCCTATGAAGTCAGTAGAAGGATTGAGGGATCTTTGGGGGTCATGAGGTTGCTGGAAAGGGTGTGTGGCACTCCCAATATCTATGCAAAAGGATGAAGGTCCAAGTCTTTAGAGACCTGGTTCTTCTTGTCTTGCTATATGGTTGCGAGACATGGACGCTATTTAGTGACCTGAGATGAAGACTGGACTCCTTTGTTACTGTGTCTGTTCAGAGAATCCTTGGGTACTGCTGGTTTGACTTTGTGTCAAATGAGCCCATTGCTCACAGAGTCCCGAATGAGGCACGTTACCTGCATTGTGAGGGACCGTCAGTTACGGCACTATGGTCATGTGGCGCGATTCCCAGAAGGTGATCCGGCTCACAGGATCCTCACTGTTGCTGGACCAGGCCAAGGGGACACCCACGTAACACCTGGCTAGAGCAGATAGAGGGTCATTTCCATAGGGTTGGACTGGACAGCGTGTCTGCCGGGGGGGTTGTCAAACAGGATCCCGAGCTGTTTTGTCGCGTGGTGGGTGCAGTACCAGTGCATGCTCCCCAATCTGATCTAACCTGATCCAAATGTTAAACACTCATAGTTTAAATACTGCCCTTATTTATCTAGTTGAATAAACAAACATGTCTCAAAGAACAGACATAAGTTAATCAAAGTTCAATTATTAATATCCCTACAGAATAGTTACATTATACAGTAATCCCTCCTCGATCGCAGGGGTTGCGTTCCAGACCCCCGCGATAGGTGAAAATCTGCGAAGTAGAAACCATATGTTTGTATGGTTATATTTTAAGCCCTTATAAACTCTCCCATACTGTTTGCAAATATTCCCCGCACAGTTATACAGCATAATCCCTTTGTATTCTCTTAGATATTAGATAAGATTAGTTGAAATTATGCATATAAACACACTGTTTATATACAGTAAAACCTAAATATTATTTTAAAGATATCAAGTGTCTCCAATATCACATACAGTATGTACAGCCATTACGATAGACAGGCCACCAGCACTAAATACGTACAATGCAAGAAAAATAGTATATAGTAAATGTGTGTACGTGACACTAAACGTACGTACATGTACTAAGTACTGTAAGTAGAATATTAATTATGGTTACTCACCAACAATGACACGATGACTTGTCCGATAACAATGAGTTTAATTTTACTGCACAACAAAGGAGAGCGTTACAGCCCTTCTAAAGGAGCCACTTCAGGCGATTGTGTAGCACTGCCGTTGTTCTTCTTCTGGCAGTCTTCAATCCAAATCCCTAAAGCAGATTCCATCCAGACTACTGCCTTATTACATCCACTTACAACTCGTTTTGCACCCTGGTTAAAAGGACACTGCGGCTGTAGATCTTATATTCCTTTCCTACTTTTTAAATAAAAAGAATCGTAGCCTCATTGATGCTGTAATGGCATCCTACAGCGGTGTAGCTTTTCCCTTCTTTCAGCATATCCAAAACGTTTACCTTTTCAGCAATCGTTAACATCTTCTGTTGGCGCTTGGGCACGGCCCCTGAAGCAGCAGCAGGAGCAGATTGTTTTGGAGCCATAATGAAGGGCTTGACTATGCACAAAGATAAACACAAAAGAGCACAAAAGTGAACTCTTTACACAGCGAAACACACTGATGCTGAATGATCAAGACGAGACTTCCTGGTTAACATTGCATTCAGCACACAGGAACTTAACTGCGTGCTGTGATTGGTCAGCTTCTCAGTCATCCGCCAATAGCGTCCCTTGTATGAAATCAACTGGGAAAACCAACTGAGGAAGCATGTACAGGAAGTAAAAAGACACATTGTCCGCAGAAACCGTGAAAAATCCACGTTATATATTTAGTTATGCTTACATATAAAATCCGCGATAGAGTGAAGCCGCAAAAGTCGAAGCACGATATAGTGAGGGAATACTGTATACTAAATACATACTGAAAATGCATGCTGAAAAAAACACTATTTGTGTCAACAAAATAACATACACACAAAAAACAAAATTCAAGTAATTAAGAAATAAATTCTGTTAATAGCAGTATGATATTACTTCAAAGAAATGGTAATAGATTACTGTTTATATTTTCAAAAACATTACAAAGAAAGAATTTGTATCTGTTTGAATATAAATAGTAACACAGAATTTTTCTTGAATTAAAATCTGAAGAATTTAATGACTTTCTATTAATTTAAATACAATTTTTTTTATATTGATCAAAATTCTATTAAATACCATAAAGCCAAGAACATTCCTCAACAGGTTTGCTTTTACCGAGAAGTATAAAAATAATTTAAATTAACTTAATTCAATTTTTGTTGCCAGGTAATTATGTTCTACATTCATGAACCTCTTGTCAGTGAAATATTTGTTCCACATTCTATGTTGATAATCAGCTTATGGCAGTACTCCAAGGTAACCAGCCTTTACAATTAAATAAAGTTTCAAATTCCCTCTGGAGTCACTGCAAATACACCATTCCTGTTAAAAAGATCATTAGTTGATCCTGATGGAACAGCAAGCTTCATCTTGTAGCATAGATTGATTGGCAGGAATGACATCTGTTTGAAATTATACTTTTGGCACTGTTCATCTAAAACTACCACAAAGAACACATATATATTTATGCTATAATACTGTGCTTTAAAATCATCTCTGTCTGACCTGACACTTCTCAAAAATTCATGGATGAAGCTTCTATCTTTATTTCTAACATTTTAAACATTTTTGGAATTTTTGTTTCCAAAGCTTTACTCTGTAAACAAAGGCTGTGTGCAACGCTTAATGCAAACATCCCAGTGTATCATTGGACATACCAATGCTTTGTCACAAATTTCAAGATTTGGTTTACCTTAACATGTACATCTGTGGGAAGAGAAAATAAACGTTTCACTCAAAGGACATATACACTAAAAACTTACAAGTGAGATTTCTGGAAATGAGGTATAATTGAAAGGCTATGTTCAGGAATATAACCTATTTAGTTTTTATTCTTCTACAATTGTTGATTTCATAATTTTATTCACTGGAATTGCCCATCACTCATCGGTCTGCTTGCTAGTGAAACATTTTAAATGACTGATGCATAACATTTGAAAAATTCAACAAGCTTCCTTATATTTTTTTTGCCACCAGAACCAGATTTAAAAAAACATTATCAACTGCAAATATAACTTTTACTTAATGAATTTTTAAAATTAATTATTTACTAAATTATTGTATATAAACAATGATGAAATTAATCAAAATGTAGTATTCATAGGCATAGCAGCTATAAAACCAAAATGTTTATACTGCTTATCTGGGAAGGAATATCAAACTACAATGAATGCAACATCAATCTAGTATGTCAAGACAATCAGATTAGGTACACAATAGCAATTTTGTAATTATAGGTGAGCATGCCCAGAAATACATAATTCTTTATGCCCCTAATCAATTCCAAAATTATGTGAATGTTTATTGTCAGTTTCATTAATTTTGTAATAGTATAAAAACACTACTTAAGGCATAAATATGCCATTTTGGCTGATACCTTATAGGTACAAATTTGCTTTAGCTGTATTATGAAAGAATAATAAAGCAAGTTTCCAACCCACCTCAGTTAATATAACTTTAAGTTTTAACTAGGAAATATCACAAGGACTGTTATTTTTGTTAGCCTTAGTGTTTATGTATGAACAATATTGAACATCCACATTACCTATCATAATACGTATTTTAGAAAGAGTTGAAGTGTTCTGAATGGCTTTTTGTTGTGTACTTCGCTCTTCTCCAAACACCCACAGTTTCCTCTTAAAGTATAAATAAAGACAAGAGATGTAATGCAAATAGACATGAAAGAATTACATTTGGGTGAAACATTGCAGTAAGTTAACAAATGTCCTTGCTTCTGTTACAGTGAAAACAGACATTTTAAATCTAATTATCTAAATTTTCAGGGAAAAGCGAGAATTAAATTGATATTGCAATTGCTTAGACCCAAAACATATTTTAAATTTCTTGATATGTTCTCAAAATACTTTAAGATTGAAGATCAGCACTATATAGTCATGTATATACAGGATCCAAAACCAGAATTTATTTTCTTACAATAACAATATGACATACTTGCAAGGGAAACTTTTTTAATGCAACAAATTCATGGCTATCTGTGGCAATTAATAAAATAACGAATAAGCTCAAATAATTTTTTACCAATCATTTTTGATGTATATCTTCTCTACTTAAATTTGAGATTCCATTATTTATATTGCATCTATGTCTGCCAGTCTGTAAAGATCAGTCTGCCTCTGTTTATACTGTATAAGGAAAGACAAAGCTCTTGATTCATTACCACAGTAATCACAGATCATAATACATGTACATATTCATATTATACATGTGTTTTATATTGTACATACTTTGTAACGGTTTCAAATGAAATATTTGCAAATATATGCTTTTTCTTCTCTGTATGTTGCATCACCCAATATATTTATTTTATAACATTCACCAGCATATTCAGTACTATATTGTATTTGCAGCTGAGCATCTCAGATTTAGAATCCAGTGTACTTCAAAGATTCTTGAATCCTTATTTCTCTCTGGCTTAGACAGATGCTTGACAGGGTTGGTGCCAGGTAAGAATCTGTAAGGGAGTGCTTGAAATTCTGTGGAAGTCAGTGACATTTTGGCAGAAATTGAGCGGTTTCAGCAACCCTGTAAAACTTTACTTTCACTTTCAGTGCCGGTAAACCTAGAAATAACACCTCCCTATTACAATCTGGATTAATTAAATAAAACAGATTTTTATTTCATTAACTTGTATTTATTATCCTATTACTGATCTCTGCTGAAAAGGTATAGTTCTATATTTGACTTCCAATAGTCTGAACAGATTTAAAAATCACCAGGACAACATATTTATAAATATCAATTTAAACAAAAGTGCTATATGCTGAATATCCATTACTGTAATTAGGCAGCTCATATTACAGTACCTGTCAATCAAAAATACAAACTCAAAATGACAATAAAATAGACAATATGCAGTTCAAGTACCAGATACACAAACACTGAATAATTTACACCAAAGAAAATTATGAAGGCTGCTGTTTCACATCCTGCTTATGGTATTACAGTACAGAGCAGAGATGGTGTTAAATGGATGGATGAGAGCTTATGCTGTGTGGATGTGTCATTTCTGATGTAATGTCAATTACTGGTCAGTGTGTGGTATAGTGGGTTCACAGCTCATGTCAAAGGGTCATTTTTAAAATAAATAATCACTGCACTCGCGGCTTAGCAAGGGGGCATGGTGATGTGTGGCTGAAGTGGTTCCTGGGGTGATTTGTGGTGCGGGTGAGTCTCGCTTAAATGCACAGGTGAGTTGTCGTCCGCATCCATAATTGTTCCCGGAAGCCACTGATTGCCACAGGTGAATCATGTCCCCGTTATAAACAGAAGCGTGAGGTGGTTAGGAGGAAGAGGGAAAAAAAAAGGAAAATAAAACAAAGGTTGCAGCAAGCAAGCAAGTGAGGAGAAAGAAAGCTGGTGTGAGCGAGCGAGTGAGTAAAGGCTTGCAGGCAGGCAGCTAGCTGGACACTGAGCCCTAGCAGGGGTGCTTAGCCAACACAAAGGGTAGTCGGCAGTGGTCGCTCCCACTGAGCATTTAGTAGAGAGCGGGATAGACCTGAAAAAGGACGGCTGGCTTAAGGCCGAGAAGACAGCTGTAGTCGGGAGGCTTGGGTGATGGATTCCCCAATGTGAGCGTCCTGGCCTTTGGGGAACCTAAGTCTTGGTCTGGGGGAGCACAACTGAAGCCAGGGATTGGGAAGCTGCCAGACCAGTAGAGTGGAGAGGAGGTCATCTGATGGTAGTGCAACTCTCCTGTTGTGGGGCCCAGAAGGGAAAAGCAGGGGAGCCGCCAGGTAAAACACACCAGGCTTTGTTGTTTTTAAAGGACTGCTTCCAGCGTTGTTTTAACCTTGCCGTCATTTTAAAGGATTGTTTTTTTTAACCTCCACTTCACAACTGTTTTAATGGAATATTTATTTATGGAAATTGATACACTGCACTTTGTTTGGACACTGTTTTGTTGTTGATTTTAATAAAAGCACATTTGGCACCATCCCTTTGCTCTATGTGTTGGGCCTCACTGCTGAGCTCATTGGTAACATTACCGATGGTGACGGGTTCAAGGGCACCCAGAAGCCAGACGAGAGCATGAAGCAAACCCACATCGTCACACAATGCAGCTATCTAATCCATAAAACTAAAAGATGAATAGGTGACAGGTGATAAGAGTTGTTTCTGTTGCGACAGCTAAATGATGTCTTCAACTCATAATTTTAATTGTCAGCTTTTTTTTATTTTGTCTATTCCTGAGCACATGGATTTGAGTAAGTCAAGAATCTAACCTATAATCTTAAAATAGCTACAAACTGTGGGTGGCAGGAGCCCACTACCAACAAACTCAACACAACTATTACTATACTGAGAATTCACATGGATTCCAGCAGAATACTTTGCATAAAATATTGTATAAACTGTGTAGACAGATGCTGTACTGCAGGAAGAATGGGGTTAAAGGAATCATTAAGTATTAATGAATTATTGTGTAACTAGCACAAGAATGGGAATCTAATAAAATGTTTTCAAATTTATGGATACTATCAACAAAACATTTTTTGGTAGTTTATTTAATGTTTAAAATTGTAACAGGCTTATAGGCCACCTTTAGTGACACATTTGTGTCTCCTATACTATGCTGTCTTAAAGATAATTATTATTGCTGTTGAATTATTATTTATGTGGTATCCTATAATCACCCCCTGCCATGTTTAAAACAAACTGACACCTAGGAAGATAAACAAGCAAACAGAAGTTTCCCCAATACAACAGAAGGCAGCACAAAGACCTGAAAATTGCTAACCTTAATAAAAAGCAAATGATCAAAAGTTGGCGTATAGGATAGCACTAGGATTTCTATAGCATACCCCCTTCTACTGTGAAAGTTAATCCTGCATCTTACAAACTCCTTACAGCTAGAGAACCATTGACCTTAAACTTGTGAGAAGTCCCAGTGCACTCTGCAATTTACAGAATTAAAAAAAGGACAAAGGTGCTTTAAGAATGGTATCAGAGATGTGTGTGTGAGAGAAAGGAGGGTTTTACTATATTCAAAGGTTGGTGAGTGTGCGAAGCACACTATCAGACAGACGTGGCTGCAAGATCATCAGAATCATCAGGCGAGGTGACGCTGGGCGCATGCAAGTTGCTGCCGCTCCTCCCTGTTAACAAAACGTTTCGCAAAAATCTACTTAATTCTACACTTTCTCACGCTTGTTTTATTTTTTTTATTGTACATATAGTTTGTGGATACAGCGACTTGAATTGCATGTATTTGGCTTAATATTTACAGATTTTATGGACTCTACTTCGACTGGGAACAGCTGAGTCTGTAGATCATGGGACGAGACCTACAAACATTTCTTTGTACCTCGCTATGCTAATCTGCTCCCATTTCATCTTACAATACTTTACGACTGGGAACTGATCTAACGTTCATACTAAACTGGCTTATGGCTCCGGGGCGATCACGGCTGAAATTACCAAGAGTTACTGTTTGTGGCTGTGTATTGGAACCTCCAAATCCTGCTACTCTTTCTGCTGCTTTGCTATCACTGCTCTTCTCATCTATGCTACCATACCCACCTGTCCTACCGGTTCCGCTGTGCTGTTCTACTCCTCCACTGCTTTTCAGATAAGTATTGCTCAGTATCATGCTAAAATACTCTAATGACAAACTCCTTCTTATTAAACAGTTTGTCCAGAGCAAATGGTCTGACTGGAACATCCTAAAAGACACCGGTATTTTGCAGTGCCCAAAATATGTACATCGCAGGTCAGGTCGCTGCCACCACCGGGCTGCAAATGAAAAGAAAAACCGGCAGCATTTGCTCAGGAATAAGCCGCCCTTCTCATGGCCCTGTAAATAGAAGTGTCAGTGTGCCAAATTTACATTATGTGGAAATAAACCCTGCTCATGGCTTTGTGCAAAAAGAAGCCTCATTAACTAATATTGCACTGTTTAACTCAAGATCTCTTAATGGCAAAGCATTGGGTGCTGTCAGAACTCATCACTGACACCAAACTTGATATACTGTGTTTAACGGAGACTTGGCAAAAACCGAACAAATTTACGTCTCTCACGGAGGTGACTCCAACTGGTTTCGCTTTCCATACTGAACCTCGCAGCTCTAGACAAGGAGGTGGGCTAGCAGTAATTATCAGAGCAGACTTAAATATCAAACGAATCCCAATTGACTGTCCACTGTCTTTTGAGTGCCTGGCTCTTAAACTAATAACGGAATCAGGTCCTGTCTCACTCATTGTTCTTTATCGTCCCCCAAAATACAATGCATTCTTCTTATCTGATCTGATTGAACTTTTAACCCACCTAAGCTCTTATTCTCAGAGAATTATCCTTCTCGGTGATTTCAACATCCATATTGACACTACTACATCTAAACTGAGAAATGAATTCCTATCCTTACTGGACTGTTTTGACTTGACACAACATATTGATTTTCCCACCCACTATGGTGGTCATATACTGGATCTGATCTGCACTTCTGGACTATCTGTTGCCAACATTTACAGCACTGATTTGGGACTCTCTGACCATAAAGCAGTATTTTTCACTGTCTCACTGCCTTTCCTCCTCTTACCTGTAAATGACAAATTTCTTACAGAAACCTTAAAAATATCTGTCCCTCTATCCTTTCTGGATCCATTTCTGATCTTTTACTGTCTGCACCTATTCCGTCAACACTAGATAGTCTTGTTGACCACTATAACTCAGCCCTTCATTCAGCATTAGATAAAACAGCTCCTTTAAAACATAAGGAGGTTTCCTTTAAACGTTCAGCTCCTTGGTATAATTCAGAATTGCGATCTATGAAAGCAGCTGGCGACGCCTTGAGAGAATGTCACGTAAGACTGGCCTCACGTGCACATCCAGGCTTTCTCTGACCACCAAAGAGCTTACAGAGAAGCACTAACTGCTGCTAAGAACACCCACTATGGCAGAATAATAGAAAGTGGCCACGATAACCCAAGGGTTTTGTTTTCTGTAGTTAATAAACTACTCAACCCATCTGGCCCAACTACCTCTTCTACTGAAGTCTGTGAGGAATTCCTCCACTTTTCCGTAACAAAATTAAAGATCTAAATAATTCAACTAACATAAATACATTATCTGTTTATATCTCTCCCTGTTTTCCCACTCCATCCAGCTCCTTCTCTAAGTTCTCACCAGTCACATCTGCTTTGTTAATAACCTGCTTTGTAAGATGAGGCCGACTACTTGTGTACTGGACCCCATCCCCAGCACACTACTTAAATCCTGCCTTCATGCCATAATCCCGACTGTTACAACAATAATAAACTCATCCCTTGACACTGGCTCTGTGCTGCTCACTTTTAAAATCGCTTCTGTAACCCCAATGTTAAAAAAGTTTGGTCTTGATGCTGACAATCTTAACAATTTCGCCTATTTCCCACTTACCTTTCCTGTCAAAAGCTCTTGAGCGTGTTGTAGCCTCCCAGCTCACCAATTACTTAACCACTAATAATTTGATGGAACCCTTTCAGTCTGGTTTCAGTGCAGCACAGCTGTGAAACTGCTCTGCTACGGGTAACCAATGATTTGCTTATGGCAGCAGACTCTGGACAAAGCAGCATATTAATTCTGTTAGACCTCAGTGCAGTATTTGACACTGTTATTCTACTGTACAGAATGGAGAACATGCTGGGTATCTCTGGCACTGCCCTTCAGTGGTTCAAGTTCTATCTGAACTATCTTCTAGCTCGGCGCCAGTCACACAAGGAGTTCCTCAGGGCTCTGTCCTCGGCCCTCTTCTCTTCTGTATCTATATGTTTCCCCTTGGCCATATTATTTGCAGCTATGGACTGGGTTATCAACTTTATGTAGATGATACTCAACTCTACTTCAGTGTTAAAAGTGGAACTTCATCAGAGCTTTCTCAGCTCACAACCTGCCTTAGTGAAATTAAAACCTGGATGGAGCAGAACTCTTTAAAATTAAATTGCAACAAAACTGAACTCCTGCAAATTGGGACTAAAATGCAACTTAATAAAATGAGCTCCTTCCCAGTTCATCTTGGCGATGATCTCATCAGACCTGCCTCTACTGCAAAGAATCTTGGTGTCATTTTTGATTCCTCCCTCTCTTATTCCACCCACATAAATCACATTAACAAAGTTTCTTACTTTCATCTCCGTAACATATCCGTGTTCGCTCCTTCCTCTCCTTTTCTAATGCTGAGAAACTTGTCCATGCTTTTATCACATCCTGCATCGATTATTGTAATTCTCTACTGGTAGGTGCCCTTATTCTAATCTTATATCACAGCTCCAGCTTATTCAAAACTCAGCTGCAAGAGTCCTTACTTGAACCAGCAGCAACAGGCACATCACACCCATCCTACTCCATTTTCTCTAGCTCCCTGTCTCTTACAGAATCAAATATAAAATCCTACTAATAACCTACAAAGCCTTAAATAACCTCACACCAAACTACATCAGTGACCTTCTCCATCACTATGTGCCCACCCGCCCACTAAGGTCCTCTGATTCTGGCAATCTTGTTGTGCCCCACACTAATCTACACTCCATGGGTGACAGGGCCTTCAGCTATATAGCGCCCAGACTCTGGAATGACCTAATGAAATTAATTAGATCAGCTGACTCCATGACTTTTTTTAAAAACAACTCAAAACTCATCTGTTCAGGAATGCTTTCAGCTCTACATGACTTCATTACCCTTCTCTCAGTTTATCTCTCTGTTAAGATGCTCATGTAACCTGTGCATGTGTGCTAGACCATAAATTATGTTTTCTCTGAATTTACTTTCTTAATCTTTATTATTTATTTATTTGGTTTGTACAATGCTATATACTGTATACCCTGCCGTTCTTTCTTATATTCCGTAAGTGCCTTGAGCATGGGAAAGGCGCTATATAAATAAAATGTATTATTATTATTACTAAGATCAGATTAGTCAGGTCCAGTGTAAAAAAACAGGGTTTTGCTTAGTCCAATTATTTGGACTAACATTTTTTAACGTTGCATTTTACCTCAGTTTACTTAGATCCACATGATTCTATTTTGTTAATAAGACTCAATTCTTTAATACCTTGGCTTTTTCTATGCTATATTTTGGTTGTGCAAATGTCTCGAGAATACTAGTTTTTCCACACTTATTATAGTATATACATTTTTCTGATTGAGATGGACATCTGAAGCGGAGCTCCGTTAGCAGCGGTTTTATTTTTTTCTCTTATTTCTTATTATCCGGAGGAGTTTCTATTACAGTATATAAACATGAGCAACAAGAAAGGGGGTCAGAAAGAAACGGAAAAGAAATCTAAAGTTACGTCCAAGAATAGACAGGCATTAAGTCTAAGTTCAAGGTATGGCTTTTCAGAGACTGACCTGGAACAGGCAGGCAAAAGCATAGACTTGCCAGGACCCTGTTCCGCTGCTTCGTCTCCAGTCGAGAGCAGAAATCTGAGCAAATGTGCAAGTAATGCAGGTCACGATAGCTCGTCGATTCCAGAAGATCACTTGCAGTCTACGCTTTCATCTGCTCCTTCCGAGCCGGGAGCATTGGCTGTAATAGGGGTTGCTGCTACATCTGCGGAGCTTGATGTCCAAAATGATCTACCCGAACTGAACGTAATGATCGCTACAATGGCCACGGCCACCACTCATGACATAAATGAGATCAAAAAAGATATAAAGAAAGAAATAAATGGTGCACTCAAGACAAACGAGAAGCTGCGGGTGGAATTGCGGCTGGAGCTGCAGCAGCTGCGACAGGATAATTAAGACTTGGAGAAATGTGTATATAATCACTTTGAGGCAGCCTTTAAAGGTATTCTGGAAAAAATTGAGGAACACACTCAGGAAAATGCGTCTAAGTTTCAGAATAAACTGACAGCACTTGTCAATCAGTTGGAAGACATTAAGCAGGCACTCACGACTAGGATTGAAATAGCCGAACATTTGGCATCCACTGCTGACAGAAAAACAGCTGTGAATTCCAAATGCAAAAAACTAGGAGACAGACTCGCTGCTCTGGAAGATGGATGCAGAAGGAAAAATATTAGAATTGCAGGTCTACCTGAGAATCGTGAAAGTTCAAACTCAATGAAATTCGTAGCTGAACTATTCTCAAAAATAACTGGAGAGGACTTTAAATCAGACACCGAGATAGCAGCAGCTATCTCCGTACTGCATATGGGGATCAAATACCTCTAAACCTAGGACTCTTGTTGTACGGTTCGAGAAATTACAATCTAAATTTAATGTAATGTCACTTTCAGACAGAACCAAGAGATTATATTTAAAAATAACCACATTCGTATTTTCTCTGATTTCTCACTCTCAACAGCTGCTAAACATATCACTTTTTACAACATTAAACAGCGGTTACAGAAAACCAATATCAGATACAGCCTCTTGTATCCTGCCAAACTGAAAGTGGATATTCAAGACAAGCATTACATCTTTACCACAACGGAGGAAGCAGAAAGAGAGTTAAGAAAGCTGATCAAGTCACTTTTTTGAAATACGATCGTGAATCGCATCCTGTCATGGCATGGAAGGAAGATATTACTGGCTGTCTGATCCACTTGCAATGATACTGGTACCATAATTATACATCCTTTTCCCTTCTTGGCCACTATCTGTTTATGTTTTAATTACAATTATACACGTATATGTGTATGTGTGAAAGAATTTAAATTAGTAACTTTTTTTACTATTCTAAAGGAGACTCTTTAACATCATATTCTTGGTTTATTGTTATTGTTATTATTGCATTAGGGTTTACTATGCTTATCTAGGGCCACTTTTTAACACCATTCCCTGGGTTTACTATCTTACTATTTCAAGACTGTTAATGATTATATTTTATGCTTATAGTAATTGGACTGTATCTGCAATAGATATCTCAATTTTAATCCTCATACGCTGCTGCTGGGTGGCTTGTTTTGTTTTGGATGTGCTCTGTCTTCTAGGTATGTCAGAGGACTGGGACTTTGTGAATTGGGGTCCAACCTCACATGGGGTGGCAAATGGGGAGGGTGTGGGGAGTCTGGGGGGGAGAGAAAGAGAACAAGCTATCTCTAATCTATACTTTTAATCCTTATAATTACCAACGTAACAATAGGCTGCATGGCAATAACTCCTGGGAAAATTGGAAATTAAGGTCAAAGCTATCTCACTTTCAGTTAAGACTGCAAAATGACATCAAAAATTCAGAATCAATGTCTCCATGACAGGACAGTTAACTTTGTGAGCTGGAATGTTAAAGCCCTGAATCACAAATTAAAGAGAAAGAAAATATTCTCTCACCTAACAGATCTAAACACTAAAATAGTATTTTTACAGGAGACCCACTTATTAAGCAAGGATGAGTTCTGGCTGCAAAAAAACTGGACTGGCCAAATGTCCCATTCCAGCGTTACAATGTGGTGCCACCATCGAGACAGACGTGGAGAGAGCAAACCAAATGAACAACTTCTTTAATAGGTTTGATCACAGTAACCCACTCTCACCTCGGAGTACTGCATCCTCCAACCATCCTTCCGCTGATACTAGCATAGGTGAGACATCCCCACCCACAATTACAGCAGCCCATGTGAGCAGAGAGCTGAAAAGACTTTGTGCCAGCAAAGCAGTGGGTCCAGATGGTGTATCGCCACGACTGCTGAAGGCATGTGCGTTGGAACTGGGGAGTCCTCTACAGCACATCTTCAACCTGAGCCTGGAACTGGGGAGAGTCCCAAGGCTTTGGAAAACATCTTGTATCACCACTGTCCCAAAGGTATCACGTCCTAGTGAGCTGAATGACTTCCGGCCTGTTGCTCTGACGTCACATCTGATGAAGACCATGGAGCGGCTGCTGCTTCACCACCTGAGGCCACAGGTCCGTCACACCCTCGACCCTCTGCAGTTCGCATACCAGGAGAAGGTGGGAGCGGAGGATGCCATCATCTTTATGCTACACCGATCCCTCTCCCACCTGGACAGAGGCAGTGGTGCTTTAAGAATTATGTTTTTGGACTTCTCTAGCGCCTTCAACACCATCCAACCTCTGCTCCTTAGAGACAAGCTGACTGAGATGGGAGTAGACTCACACCTGGTGGCATGGATTGTGGACTCTCTTACAGACAGACCTCAATATGTGCGTCTTGGGAACTGCAGGTCTGACATTGTGTTCAGCAATACAGGGGCGCCAGAGGGGACTGTACTTTCTCCGGTCCTGTTCAATCTATATACATTAGACTTCTAATATGACTCGGAGTCCTGCCACGTGCAAATCGCTGATGACACTGCTATTGTGGGCTGCATCAGGTGTGGGCAGGAGGAGGAGTACAGAAAGTTAATCAAAGACTTTGTTAAATGGTGCGACTCAAACCACTTACACCTTAACACCAGCAAGACCAAGGAGCTGGTGGTGGATTTTAGGAGGCCTAGGCCCCTCATGGACCCTGTGATCATCAGAGGTGTCTGTGTGCAGAGGATGCAGACCTTTAAATATCTGGGAGTGCAGCTGGATGACAAATTGGACTGGACTGCCAATACTGATGCTCTATGTAAGAAAGGTCAGAGCAGACTATACTTTCTGAGAAGGTTGGCATCCTTCAACATCTGCAGTAAGATGCTGCAGATGTTCTACCAGACGGTTGTGGCGAGTGCCCTCTTCTATGCGGTGGTGTGCTGGGGTGGCAGCATAAAGATGAAAGACGCCTCACGCCTGGACAAACTTGTTAAGAAGGCAGGTTCTATTGTAGGATTAAAGTTGGACAGTTTAACATCTGTGGCAGAGCGACAGGCACTAAGCAAACTCCTGTCAATCATGAATAATCCACTGCATCCACTTAACAGTGTCATCTCCAGACAGAGGAGTAGCTTCAGTGACAGACTTTTGTCACTGTCCTGCTCCACTGACAGACTGAGAAGATCGTTCCTCCCCCACACTATGCGACTCTTCAATTCCACCCGGGGGAGTAAATGCTAGCATTAATTTTATTTTAATTTTTTTCATTTTTATTACTATTTAATTTAATATTGTTTCTTTGTATCAGTATACTGCTGCTGGATTATGTGAATTTCCCCTTGGGATTAAGTATCTATCTATCTATCTATCAATGAAAACTAGAGGTGTGGGAATTCTTTTACATAGAACAGTCTCATTTGTGGTGTCAGATGTAGTATCTGATTCTGAAAGGAGATATATGATTATCATGGGCAATTTATTTAAATGTAAATTGAATCTTAAATGAAATGAAAATGCTTATGCACCAAATGTGGATGATAGGGAATTCATGCAAAATGTATTTACATCCATTCCCAATGTGAACACTCATAAAATGATAATGGTTGGGAACTTTAATTGTGTTTTAAATCCAGCATTAGGCCACCTGTCACAGGGGTGATGACATCTAACACTGCAAAGGCAATTACACAGTTTGCAACTGACCACAACTTATCAGACCCATGGAGATTTCCAAACCCAAACCTAAGAGCATATTCCTTCTACTCACCAGTGCATCATTGTTAGTCAAGAATTGATTATTTCCTTATAAATAAGAATTTCTTGCCTACGATTAAATCTTGCAAGTTCGATGCTATTGTTATTTCCGACCATTCCCCTCTGACCCTGGAGCTAAAATCATTATGCCCCACATACTCTTAACCCACTTTTATTAGCAGATGAAAACTCAACAAAATTTATATCAAAACAAAGCAGTTTTTTTTCTAGAGACAAATACGTCCTCAGAGGTCTCCACAGGAATACTCTTAAGAGGACAGATAATCTTTCCCACAGAAATAAATTGGAAACCAAGAAGGTATCAGAGCCAACCAACGAAATAAACATGCCAGGTCTCCAAGTGAGGCTCTTCATAGGAAAAGGCAGGCTCTGCATTCAGAGCTCAACTTCTTAAAAACTAAAGAAACTGAACAACTCATAAATGCAAAGAATTATTATTATTATATCAAGACATCATTACTATAAACATGGAGGGAAAGTCAATAAGCTCTTAGCTTAACAAATCCATAAGCAAGAATTTTGCAATGCAATCCCAGCAATCATCAACACAAACGGAGACAATATCATTGACCACAAAAATATGCACACATTTAGAGACAACTATATATCCTTATATTCTACTGATTTTAAAGAAGACAGGACACAATCTAATGTATTTCTGGATGCATTGCAGATACCACAAATATATACTCAGTGCAGAGGAATTGGATAAACCTTTGGCACTATCAGAATTACTAGATGCTATAAAGTCACTTAAGAGTGGGAAAGCAGCAGGCCCTGATGGCTACCCTGTTGAATTTTATAAGAAATTCTCAACTAGCCCCCCTTTTATTAGCAACATTCAGAGAAGCTACAGAAAATAAAATTATGCCTCAAACTTTTTGCCAAGCATTAATCACCATCTTTCCTAAATAAAATAAAGACTTATTACAATGTGCATCATACAGACCAACTTCACTTCTGAATAATGATGTTAAGATACTCTCCAAAGTCCTAGCTAGAAGGATGGAGAAAGTGCTGCCTTCGGTAATATCACAAGATCAAACTGGATTTATTAAAGGCGAACACTTAGCTTCCAATCTTCAACACCTATTTAATAGACTCCTTAATAGAACCATAGCCTGAAGGAGTCTATTAATTTTTTACATTTAAGATTTCCCACTTAAAGGTTTTGCAATGCTGTCTCTGTCCCAGTTGTCTATTTAAGCACAGGGAACTCCAGTTTCTGTATTACATCTTGCCTGAAGAAAGGGTCGGAGTTGCCTTAAAAGCTTGCATATTGTAATCTTTTTAGTTAGCCAATAAAAGGTGTCATTTTGCTTGACTTTTCACTACTTTCAGAAGTACAGAAACTCTATAATGTGATACTAACTTTCACAATATATTTCAATAAATATTCTTGAAAACATTGTCAATGATGAGGTACAGTAGGTTGTTGAAAGCATTTCTTTCGACTAATAGATATAGTGTAATTCTACAGATAAATAGAAATGTGTTTGTCCCTGGGGAGAAATCTGGCTATTTACAGAAGCTTTTCAAATAAATAAATAGAAAAATAGGTAGACATGTAAATAAATAACTGAACCCTCATAATTTGATCTGAAAACAAACATGAATGATTATAAAACACAAAAATTAGAAAGAAATTAAAGTTCTGACTTGGCTATCACAATGAGGCATTATGCAGATGTATTGCTCTTCGTATACAGTAAAGGAGCCCCACTAGTGTTTCTTGACACAATTACTCAGTGCATTAGAGAGAGGGTGTGCAGCACTATTCATAAGGGTATGCAGTTTTGTTATATTCTCGTCTTCTCTACTATCTCCAGGGGGTCCAGATTATGTCATATAACTGAGCTTTCCCTTTTACTTAGCTTGTTGATTTCATGAGCTTTTCCTGAAGTGATGTTACTGGCCCACCACACCACAGCATAGAAAAATTGCACTGGCCTTCACCGAGTTATTGAAGATGTGAAGGATGTCACTACTCACATTAATGGAACACAGTCTCCAAAGAAAAAAATAGTCTGCTCTGCCCTTTCTTATATAGTTCTTCTGTGTTCCAAGATCAGTCCAACTTGTCATTAATGTGGACCCCTCCTACATCCACTCCTTGAATAATGGCAAGACATAGCGGTACTTGGGTGTGGTAAAAGTGAATAACCAGTTCCTTAGTTTTGCTGAAGATAAAATGCAGACAATTATCTTTGTACCAAGAAACAAAGTTATCCCCCTGACTCGTATACTCTGTTTCTTCCCCTTTATCAATACACCCCATAAGTGCAGAATCATCTGAGAATTTATGCAAGTGACATGACCTGTTATATTTATAGTCTGAGGTATACAGAATGAAGACAAAAGAAGGCAGGACTGTTCCTTGTGGTGCTCTAGTGTTGTTCACATTTGTATCAGAAACATAGTCCTTGAGTTTCACAAACTGAGGTCTGCCCAACAGATAGTCCATTATCCAGGACACCACAGGCTCATCCACCTGCATATCTGAGTTTACCCCTGGCTGGATGTTATTGCAGGCACTGGAGCAGACAGATAATTGTATACTCCACTCAATCTTTGTCCAATAGGCAAACTGCAGTGGGTTCAGGTGGTCTACTTCAAAAGGACTCATATAGATCAGGACCAGTCTTTCAAAAGTCTTCATAATGTGAGACATAAGTACCACGGGTATATAGTCATTGGTAAAAGAGGCAACTGCCTTCTTTTGAACAGGAACAATGCAGGATGTTTTCCCTAAGGAGAGGAACTTTCTGAACCCTTACAGATGAACTGAACAGATGACAGAGGACACCACAAAGTTGGTCAGCAAAGGTCTTAGGAACTCAGGGATTGAGTCCATCAGATCCCACAGCTTTTCTTTTATGTATCTTCCTCAGTTGTCTCTTTAATTGGTCTTCATTTATGGACAACCCACAATAATGGTCAGAGGTGGACTTGTCACTAGCCATTCCAGTTTATGTGGTAGAAGCTGTAGATGTAGTAGGGATGGTATCAGGAGACCGGTCTCTGGATTGCTTAAGTCCCATAATTATACCCAGTCCATTCCTGACATCCTTCATGTTATTAATAATAAAATGAATGTTGTTAATAATAATAAATTAACATTGTCACTCATACCAACTTATTCAAAAAGACTATATTTAAGAAGATATTCAAGAAAATGAGATAATTCTATAATTAAGGACTCTGTTTTTCTTATATACTGTATCTATCTAATGTAGGTGTGCATTATTTATTTTTGTACACTACTGTTTTTAATTTTTTTTTCTTTGCAATGTAAATACTTCTTTGAAATCAGGTAAAGCATTTTGAGATAAACCATTTAAAGTCCAGCAGAGACTACACTTCTTGAGGCGGCTGAAGCGAGCACGTCTTCCCCCTTCCATCCTCACCATGTTCTACAGAGGCACCATGGAGAGTGTCCTGACCAGCTGCATCACTGTCTGGTATGGAAACTGCAACATATCCAACCGCAAGTGCCTGTGAGGGATAGTGAAGACATCAGAGAACATTACTGGGGTGCCTCTCCCTTCACTACAGGACATATTTTACAAACGCAGTGTCCACAAGGCCTGCAGTATTGTGCAGGACCCCTTACACCCCTCACATGGACTCTTCACACTTCTGCCATCCAAGAGAAGATATTGCAGCATCAAAGCCAAATCTGCCAGGCTGCAGGAGAGTTTTTACCCCCAAGCTGTTAGACTCCTTAACACCAGGCTGCCCCCTGGGACCTTCCACACAGCCTCAACCAACTTTAAAAACAGAACTTTTATACATGAAAACCACTGTCCTGCAAAGATGAGTGTGCATGTTGAAGAACTGAAAATCTCATACTGACCTTTAAGTATTTTGACACTCCTGATATCCTTCTGCTGTGAAACATTCTGACCTGTCATTGTTTACAAATGTCTTAAACAACTATTATCATAACACTGATAATCTCTGTATTATCTGTATCTATTATGTATTTATTTATTTATTATATTACATATCTTACACATCAATATTGCTGCTACTTCTTTGTCCTATCTTTGCACAATGTCTTGTCTTGTTTGTGTTTTAATTTTTACATTTTAATTCTATTTTTAATATATTATTTGCATATCATGTTGTTACACTGTGGACCCTGAGCTTCATAATTTTTTCTATCTGTATACTTGTATATGGTTGAGATGACAATAAAGTTCACTTTGACTTTTGACTTTGAAAATGTGCTATAGAAATAAATGTTGCTGATAATAGAAGTCCAACTGCACATACTATGAAAAGAAGAATTGAGGCATAAGTTCATGGACCACTAACCTTATGATCATGATGGTATATAAATGTGTATTATCTTTAATTTCAGTCTACAACATTATGAAATTTTGCTTATGTAAAGTAGTTACGATTTTTGGAGACTTGTTATTTAAGCAAACACATATCACATTTTGTGAAGAATAAATATATAATAATCTGCAGTAACAATAATAAGTAAAAGTTAAAAACATGTTTTCAGTGCAGGTGAAATCAGATTAAAATCTATTATTGAAGAACTTTTTGAAGATCCTCTTGATTTTCTCAAGCCGTTATTTATATATCTTATTTAATATAAGGTAAGTTATTATTATATATTTCAGCGATAAACAATTGGAGTGCTGAATCTCACCCTTAATGACACTGAATTCTAAAGTTCAAATATATCAAACCTGATTTCGCATTACTGTATTGTAATTTCATATTAATGAACTATATTCCAAAAATATTTTTTCATTACTATTATGTAGTTTAATCCTGCTTAGGTTATCATCAACTGTACTGAACAACATTAACAGTGTTTACTATGTGTTATCTTTGAAAATCTAATCTATTTAAATTATAATACATAATGATATACAAAAATAAAAAAAATTTCAAGGATTTTAAAAATAAATTCTTTAATTTACAGAATTGTAAAAAAAAAAAAAAAAAATCAGAAAGACTCAGATACCTTTGCAAGAAACAATATTATTTAATAGTTTAAAACTGCCCCAGTATCCGAAAGGTTGCCAGTTCGTATCCTCATTACTGCCAAAAGAGATCCTACTCTTGTAGGAAATGTTCATTTCCCCATTGGAATAATAAAGTATCTGTCTATCTATCTATTCTGCCGGGCCCTAGGGCAAGGCCCTTCATTTGAATTTGCTCCTGGGGCGCTGTAGAGTGGCTGACCCTGCGCTTTGACCCCAAGGGGCATGAGAAAACTAACAAATTCCTAATACAAGAAATAAGGTGAAATAAACAACCAAAAAAATGCAGCAAACATGAATAATGTTCAAATGTGCTTTTGCTATTTTCATCATCATTATTATTTATAACATCTACTGTATTTTATGGATGTAAAATGTAAAAGTTATCACTGAATGAACATTTAGGCTGTTAGTAAAACTGTACATTGAAATACTTGTTTATGTGCAAGTGACTAAATGTTTCCAAAAAGGAACACAATGTTCCTAAACTAGGTAGAAAAGCTGACAGATTGGGGCACAAAAGAAAAATGTATTCCAGCAATGCATAACATAAAATGTCTTAGGTTATGTAATGTAATAATCCAGTTTTTTGGAGAGAAATCCCTCAAGTACCAGATTTTGATTGTGTTTAATTTAGTTCATATAGATGCACTCAGTCAGGCAGCGAAAGCAACTTACTACCCATATGTGCAGTCTGCTGTTGTTTCATTAAATTTTATCGGGAATTTGTTTGCTGTCAGTAGTGGCTAATGGAGGTGAAAAAGAGAGAAATATACAAGTTGGTGTAACCATTATTAAAATATAAAATGAGTGAATTAACTCAATTAAAAGAAAAAAAAACATTCTAAAATACTTAATCAAACCACAATGGACGTTACAAATAGTATGTCCTTTTAATGTACTTTACATATTATAATCCAAGCATAATTTTAGCATGATTAACTTGATGTATAACTTAATTGAATTTGTAGATAAAATGACCTATAAAAACACATCAAAAAGAACTAGGTGTATGTCAAAATATGTCTGCTACCAAATGGAACATTGTTTTACAAAAAAAAAAAAACAAGTTATAATCTGACCATAAGTTCTCTTAAGGCCAGTGAAACATGGGTTTACACCAATAAGAAAAACTTGCAATACTCTCACTGACTTTCTCAAAAAATGGAAGCATTTCATCATGAATCTATATGGTTTTCATTATGTCAGCAGATGAACATTTGCAGTTTAACTACACACCATGTTCTTAAACATACAGAAGTATTCATTTACTGTAAATGGTCAAAGATACAACATAAATACACATGAATTGTGAAGAAACACTGTAAAATATATTTACAGAGTAAGAAAGGAGGAAACAGTTAAAAGTATTGTTTAAAAAGATAGCACATTTTTACTCAAACTTTCCATAAGAAGCAAGATTGCAGTGCTCCCTGATCATCCCAGAACTGAAAGTTCTGGTTAATCTAACATGACTTGCTAGCATTCTTTTACATTACTATGGGAAAAGCACTAAAAATAAGTACTTTCTTAGTAAACCACTTAGGCACCAAGTGAGCAGTAGCCTGACAGCCATTGTGCAAAATTACAGATGCATCCATTCAAATTGATTGAGAAATACTGCATTATTTTGCATGTGCTGCCTGCAGAGATAGCATGGGTGCTGATTAATCATAAACATTATAGGCTGCAATATTAATAGTAATCACATAACAGCAACAATAATAATAATGAAAACAATCATTAGTAAAGAGCAAACCCTGCAGAATGCACTTCACCTCAAAGTCGGCTTAAATGCAGAAATTTTCACGAAATGTGAACTAAATGTTTTTAAGTCAAAAGGCAAGGATAAACTGAAGACGTTTTGAGTGGACCACCATAGCTCCCTGAAACAAACTCGTTATATTCTAGGGCTGCATTACTGCTTTCTAGATAAAGAAAGACAGAAAAAACACACTTTCACACAGCCAGAATTCAGAGAAATGCTGGTCTTACATATCAGTAAAAAAAAACCTGTATAAGTGACTGATTATATGATGCAATCATACGAGATGCTTGCTCATCCTTCTGCAGGGGTGCAGCTCTCTATAGCAGCGGTTCTCAAAACACTCACAACAAGAAGTCCACAGATTTAATAATTTAACACTTAAAGGGTCATGGCTGACACCAACTAGAGCTGTATTTTTAAATCTTTAATTGTTTCTCACACTCCTGTCCTTTAATTTTTCCCCTTTTTTTGTTTTAGCATGAAAGAACCTCTGTTACTACTATTACACTGTTGATACTACAGCTCCTTTCCAAACTTTTCCCATCTACAGTACTCCTTCACACTACTGCTTACTGGGAACAGCAGTCTTCTTAGTAGTACTACAAAAGGTTCATATCAATAATGGGCCTGTTTATTAAACACCAAAGCCTACAAGACTGATGTTTTTATTATGTTTTTGGGTCACAGCTAACACTAACAAAAAGACACCGCTACTCTCATGTTGTTCAAAACCACAACACCATATATACTATAGTATCAGCAATAATCATTTCATTCTTCTTCATCATGGAGGTGATGCTCCATAAAGGCAACCACTAATGCCTGCCTGGGGTTTTCAACTTATTCATTTCCTAAGAAAGTCTCTGTCATCTATCTCAATCCCTAATGATTAAAGGTTTGCTTCTAGTCAGACATCTCATCCAACACAGCTTTCTGCCACACACTTTCATGTCACCCTGTTCAGCCTAATGCATGTGAAGAGTATTCTGCATTCTGCTACATTATTTTCTCGCAAATGCAGAAATGGGCACCGTTGTGATTTAGAACACTATAACATTTTTTTCTTCAGGGATCACCACAAACCTTTGATTTTAATGCTTTCGGGGGTCCATGGAGTTTATTATGGGATCCCAAAAGCCCTTATATTCTTCATCTTGTATCCAGGCATTGGACAGACTTATCATTCACTAATTATCCACTGCTTTATTTCAAACTATTCATAACTGCCATGATAACACATTAGATATACTTGTAAGTGAGCCAGCCCAACACAACTGCACAGTATCTGATACAGCAGCATACACTAAAACAAAGTTCCAAATGCGCCAGTTGCAATGAGCTATAGGTATCATTTGCACTTGTTGTAAATAATCCAGAAGCCTCCCATTGAAATGCAATTGTTAACAAAACCTTTGCTTGAAACACCTTACAGATAGAAAACCATAAGTGAAAAAACATTTCTGGTAGTAATATTTTCTTGATAACATTTTTCCAATCGCTTTTCACAGAACTTGAGAAATCTTTTGTGAAAGTAAAACTGTGCTATGAGACACTGATACGAGATTCTCTATAGTTTACACACCTGAATAGAATGTTTTTTATTGTAAAATAAGTTACGTTTTTACATAATGTATATATAATGTAACTTCCTGTCTCTGCGCATTGGTTACTCAACTCTAGGCTATTCCTAAATTTAGACATTACATTCTAGTTTTTTGTGGGTACCCTCAGTATGACTAGTTGGAGCACAGATAATGGTTTAAGTATAGACCCCTCCTCTTAGTGCCAGTGCTAGGTTATTTTGTGCCCTAGGCCAAGCAACTGTTTGGTAGCTAACCCATGCTGTTAGAGGTCTTCCCATTAAATTCCAGTAAGTAACAACTGCAAAACTGATCCACATTATGTAACATATAACTTCAATTTACCTATTACAATATCATAGAGAAAAAGGTACACACATTGTTCTGTATTCTATATTCCTTAATCATAGTTTTACTATGATACAGGAAAAAAAATGTTTTCTAGTTAAGTAATGCCTTTCAGTTAGTAATATATTTTATTTAAAAAAAAACACAAGTATGATATAAAAATTACTTTACAATAATGGGAAAGAATTAATATCATTTAATTAGATGTAAATAATGATTTTGACAACAGTTGGTTAATTGGGTTTCAGTTAACCATAAGGTCAAAAAGAAATGCATCTGGATAGAACTCTCACTGAAAATGCTTTGCCTTCAGGAAATTAAATCTCAGCTAGACCATAAACCAAAAAGCATATGCAGAAACTACTATGAAAAAGCACTCCAGACACTTTTGGAAGCAAAAGTTGTTTAGTAAAAGATTTATGGCTCTCAAATGTGCAACAAACAACCCTGTATGGAAATACAACACGACAGCTTACAAGTGGAATGCGCCTTCTAATCAATTATTGCTAGCACTGTGTCACAGTTTACTTCTTTATGTATTCCAACATTACAGCAATTTTTACTGAAGCTAGCATAATTTTCACAAGTGAAAAGTCCCCCTTTATAAGAATAAGGTTTTATGATACTGAAAATGTTGCACTACATTTTTGCTATTCAGCACAGTAACGTTTGATTAATTGTGATTGTCTAATATGAATGAATGAAGAGCAGAATCTGGCATTGTCAATAGTGATTTAACTTTTTAATTTAAATCTGAAAGTTTAAGCCAACTACAGTACTTGAATAAGAGGACTTGCCTTTCAAATGTGGTGTCAGTAGTACTAGGGTGTTGTACTGTGTTAGCCACTATGGATGTAGTGAGAAGTTAAGCAAAATGACACCTCAGTCATTTTGCTTGACTTCTCACTAAATGTGGTGTCAAACATTGACAAATTTTATTCTGAGCTAAACATGACTTATTTTGACAACTCATTCTTGCCTTCAAGTCCATTTTAAATTTTCAGTGTTGTTTTTCCATTAAAACACTGCATTTACAATGGGATGTAAAAAGCTCCAGGGTGGCATGTAAGAGGAAAAGGGGCCTGTAATGAAGCACAGCAACAGTCAAGCAAATAGTGACATGATATCTCTACATGCCAGTGCTGGAAATCAAGTGGTACCAGAGGAAGTACGGTCTAAATGAAAGGACTTGGAAGTAATTTCATTTTGGTCATCAAGTGAAAGTGAGTGGCCATGGAGGACTGCCACGTAAGAGCTGAAGAGGAAATTCATACTTGATCCTGTCTAAGAGGCCCCTTGGGGACAGAAAGAAAGGTAGAAGGTGTTCTATGTCTACAGGGGCCAGCACATGAACTCTGCTCGGAAGGAAAAGCGGGACTGTGTTCTTCTTCTAAGTGTAACAGTTGGAAAAACTCACAGGAAGGCAGTAGCTTTCCATTCCCTCGTACCTAGAAGAATTTTGTCCATCTAAGACCAACAGCAAAGAAGGATTAGTATTCAAGATGAAAAAAAAAGTTTTATCATTTCTGAATTATATAGAATGATGAACTTCACATCATGTGCTGCATAACTCTTCAGTAATGAAAAAACAGATTGCAGTATACTGCAAATTAAGATGACTTTAATAGGTTAACCTTTATGTACATAGTGGTTTTATTCACCTATACCCTACACTTTTTCTAAATTATGTACTTAAAAAAAAATCATTTTTTGTCATTGTTTTGATTAAAAGAAAATTTGCCTAAAAAGCAGTTATACACCAAGATGAGCATTAACTTTTTTCTATGCCTTTAAACCTGTACAGCAAACAAACTTGTCCTATGGGTTCAGAAATGATGTTCAAGAAGAACATTTGAAAGCATCAGGCTTGTTTCCGATACCTTTTACAATGTATTTCAAGTAAAGCACTTTGCACTACACTTCAGCACAAAGGAAAAAATATCTCATTATTAGTTGATATTGTAGGAAAGTTGTATATGATTTGACAAAAAAAAATTCATAGATGTTAATCAATATGCCAATTATTACTTTAGCCTCACTGGTAATGCCAGTAATTAAGTCATTTGGTTAGGCTTCTGCTTTATTTTCCTTAGCTTTTTCTGGAGGGTTCTGGTTGGGTACCGTCCATTAGACTTATATCAAAGTAACTGAGGAACACTCATATTAAGAAACAGAATAATACAAATTATTGATAAAACAAGGATTGTGGAAATATAACTGTATATGAATTGACAAGACAAGACACACATGACCGACAAACACCTACCACAGAAGAGGCTAGCAGTTTATTGGCTATTTGGAGTTCTAATTTATCTTGGCACAGAAACAGTTTTACATTACAAAGGGTTTAAGGTTGCTGAAGTTCCCTCCTTATAACACAGACACATCATACTGGCAACATGTTCAAAACAGGACTGAGTTTAAATTTTTACTGTTTGTTTTCAAGTTCCTGAATGGTTTAGCCCTCTGTTATCTTACAGACCTCTAACACCCTTACTCTCCGTTGTGATCACCAAGGTCCTTTGACCAGAAGTTATTGGTTGTGCCAAGATCTATTTTTAAGATCAGAGGGAACCGTGCTTTTGCAGTAGCTGCCCCTAAGCTTTGTAATAGTCTACCATTATATATTAGGTCAGCAGTAAACTTTGGTCACTTTTAAATCCAGTATAAAAGCCTATCTTTTTGCCTTAGCACTGTTTTTTGTAATTTACCTATTTATTTTGGTATATTTATTTACTGTATCTAAATATTTATTGGTGCATTTATATAAGATGTACATCACCTTTGCGGACTTCTGTTTTTTTTAAAATGTGCTCTGTAAATAAAATTGACTTGACTTTCCTGAAATAATAGTTCCTTCTCAATTTGGGCTCAGTCACTGACAAAGAGGAACTAAGAGCTAGTCCAGGGCTTTCAACTATAAGGCTCTATGTGGCATAGTTTCTAGGTCAAAGAAAGTTTTTGAGCTTTTTTTTGCTGTGCCGAGAGTGGGTGACTTCTAAACCCAAAGAGAGTTGCTTATAAACTATCAGGTCCCAACAGAGCTTAAGACATGAACGCAGCAAGTTTAAAGGAGAGTGTAAAATCTGCTAATGGAACAAAGTTACTTCCAATTATACTGTATATGCCTCATTTTGCCCATCACTTACAGCCAACGTTCAGTTTCTGGTCACAAGCCTAAAATGAATGTGCATTTGGGCACCCTTTTGTGTGAAGAAATCTTTGCAGAGGTGTCGGCTCAACTCTAATTAACACTTTGTTATCAGATGAAGTACAAGGCTGACCAAAGAGTTGATAGTGCCACAGCTAGACATTCAGGAAAGTTGGGTGCAGCTGAATTTTTGCATCCCTGCTAAATCTGTTGTCTTAACAGTCCTTGTGTGCCACTAAAAGCCTAGAAAAATGGGAAATACCAAAAAAGAAAAAAAAAACTCAGTTGTTAAAACACAATATTGCAAGCAGATGCATGATAAATGCTCAATAATGTAGCATTTAGAATAGCTGCATGCAGCTTTTAAACTACATGGATTAGACACTCTAAATAAGTGCTTAAATTTTGTACAATTCTATTTTCATCTAGAGTGTAATTTTGCAGTTGTAATTTACATTAAGTACAATTAATTATATTTTCCTGAGGTTTTTACTGCTCATTACAGGCCTGTGTGATGCAATTGTTTTTCTTTTCTGCATTTTCTTCTTAATCGAAATGTATAAAAATGAGCCAAATATTCAGAATATTAAATACAATGCATCCCATGTTAAATCCCAATTATTAATGATGTAATTGATTCATTTCTGAGAATAAACCTGGACAATAAACTAAATCCACACCCAGCCCTGCACAGCATGAGATAAAAAGCCAGCAGTGTCTGCAAAAGAAACAAATTGCAAGAAAAGAGATAGAAGAGAAAGATAAAATGGAGGACAGCCAAGAGTTAAATGATTTAATAGCTCTCTCAGCAGATTCAACTTCAATATATGCATTATTTGACTTTATCCATATTCCAGTGGAATTGGGAAATGTCTTACTGCCTGGAAGCAAAAACCTCAAGAGGGGTCAAGTTATGAAATAGCAACATTTTTATATTTGTTGGTGGTTCACTTGTAGGCTAATAAAGATGCTGGTGGCAGTGGTACACATCAAAAAAAGTCTGTAGCTGTTGAAGGTTCAGTGGAACTTTGGATAGAACTTTAGGACAATTCTTGAAGAGAACAGACCATTCAGGGTCCATAATATCCTATCCAGCCAGCCGATGTCTCCAAATAAAATGTAGTTTTGAGAGACACTAAATTCCTACTGTCTCCCACACTAGTTGGTCATTTATTTCATGTATTGTATATATGGCTCTCTGTGTGCAGAAAACCTTTCTATCATCTGTGTGAAATTTATTCTTAACAGGTTTCCATCTGTGTCCCATGCTTTTCTACACTGTTAAGGCAGAGAAAGTGACAAGACCAATATGATTCCAAAATCCTTCTCGTGATCTGTACTTTTAGGTTTTAGACCTGCCATTATGCATTTAAATCTAACATTGACATTTTTTACATGTAATACTCTACTACTTACTTACACTTCATAAAGTGTCTGTCCACATCTCTCTCTAATAATTTAGCTGATTCTAGATTACCTGCAGTTCCACTTAGTATTGTTTGCCTGCCAGCACTAACCCAATGGATTCATGCTCACTTTAAGCACTTTTAGTAGTGTTCAAAGTTGTTGTTTTTATAAGCACTTCTGCCATAAGTGATGTAATGCCAGCCGAGTTCTATGATGCTGCACTGACGGTCTGTGGATTCAATCCCCTCTTGTGATGGTAAGGGTCCATCAAGTCGTGGTGTGTGACCTTTACCGAATACACCACCTCATACAACCAGGCCAGGATAGTATACAGACAGTGCCAATTTAGGGCTCCTGCCTGTAGATGCTGGTGGGGTAAATGAGATTAGGGTTGGGACCTATGTGTGTGGTTGCAATAGTTACAACAGTGGATGAAACCCCTTACCGTCCTGCCTGTACCAGGCCCAGTGAACCTGTTTTGTCTCCAAAGCCGCAGTGTCTTACTAACACCAAAGTGTCCCACACGTGGTGGTCTATGTACCCCCTGAAAGACTTGGTAACATATCCGCCGGGACACTAGCAGTTGTAAAATGTGGGCTTTTCCATCTTCAATAAAGCAGTTCACTCTGGAGTTCCAAACTGTTCCATTTTGAGTAGTACGCCTTCACCGTGGGCAGAAAAATATTACTTCAACCCATTGTGGGTGCCATCCCTCTGGTATCCATCCCCAAACTGTAGTCAATTCTAGGTCTTCCTCCTGTCGGAATTCAGTTGTGTTGATGCTGTGAAGTGTGGTCAGGTCTTTAAGTTTCTATTGTATTGCACACCATTCTGCAAGGGTAGCATGTTGTTGATTGGCCCTGGAACAGCGGCCAAAATTTTCTGGGAAACAAGGTCTTCATGAAAGAGCATCGAGTTTGGTGTGTCACTTTCCAACTCTGTGCTTGAAAACACAGACATAATCCTGCAGTGCTTCTATTCACCTTGCCATCTGACTCTCTGGCTCTTGGGAAATTCACAAGTCAGGTGAGCAAGATATGGTATATCCGTAAAATGAAATAGTGCCCATAATGGTATGGGCGAAAGTGCTGCAGACCAGAGACAAGTGACGGGAGATTCCAGTGTGCTATAAATGGTGAAAATGTTTTGTGAAGGGGTAAGGAAATATGGAAATGCCTCCCTCAATGCATCACCCTGCTGATATTTTCCTGCTGCCTGTGCATAAGGGTTTGGGCATATTTGAGCCTTGTGGCCCTTCTTGTTACATCACCAAAACCAAATTTCTGATGGATGGCAGTCTGCTTCCTCCCATTGTTCTGTGACTCCCTTATTCAGTGCACAGCAAGCATATCGAGGTTTGCCAGGTGGACATAACAAAGTATCAACCCTTTTGGCTCCTATCTGAGGCTCCTGGGTACTGGGTACAAAAAAAAGAAAAGAGAAAAACTATAAACTTCCTAGTTCAACTATTGTTTGTCTGCTGATATAACTCAATTCCTCAGTTCAAGTAACAGAAGGCGTGAGCTTATTCAGTGCGAACAGGAACACACAGGTGTCCGGTTGCTGTGTGCTACAATATGCTTGACCTGGCGGTAATGAATGCACATGTGCTGTGCAAGGCACGCACAGGGTCCACTGAGAAAACAAAAGTGTTCTTGGCTCACCTTGCAGAGGAACTTCATTGTTGCTTCTTACAAGAAAAGCAATGGAAAAAGAAAAAGAAGATGCAAAATCAAAAAGCTTCTGTTCCAAGACAGCCGCTTCCCTCCAGTAGAGCAAACTCAGTGTCAGGTGTTCCTTCAATGTAATAGGAACCACAGCATAAAGACAAGTGTGTACACTGCAACAGGTACACATGTCGTAAATGCAGGAAGGACGGTCCTTGGGTGTGTGGGAACAGATAACATTTGCATTTGATGATTGCATATAGTGTGGAACTGACCCCTCTATACTATTCTATCCTCTGCATGTCCTGAGGTCTCATGCATAACAAACGGCATACGAAGAATTTACACTAAAACATGGCGTATGGAATATCGTCATAATGTCCGTACACACAAAAAAATTCAGATCCAGAAAACCATGCATAAGCCAACTTCCATGCACTTCCGCTACATAGATCCCAGTCTGCGTGAAACGTAACGCTCGTGTAGTGCCTACTGCCCAACCCCATCTCCTCCCAGAATTACGGATTTTGGAATATACAAATCAATATAAATATTCCCTTAATTTCAGCGTTCTATGAAAAGACAATGGCAAAAAGCACAAGGAAAAAAGAGGAATATCAGCAAATGCCAAGTAGAGGAAAAGAAAAAGTACTATTTGTTGGTTTAAGCAGTTACATAAACAACAAAAGGAAGCGTGCTCCGGTTTCCTCCCACAGTCCAAAGACATGCAGGTTAGGTGCATTGGCGATCCTAAATTGTCCCTAGTGTGTGCTTGGTGTGTGGGGGTGTGTGTGCCCTGCAGTGGGCTGGCATCCTGCCCGGGGTTTGTTCCTGCCTTGCGTCCTGTGTTAACTAGGATCGGTTCCAGTAGACCCCTGTGACCCTGTGTTAGGATATAGCGGGTTGGAAAATGACTATCTGACTGACTGTTACAGATGGAAATCAGCTTTAAGTTTTTATTGTATAATATTAACAATAAGTGCAGCTCACTACTCAAAACGATAAATATACAAGGCAGTGAGGATCGAACCAGTGACCTCTTGATTACAAGTCAGCAGTTCTTACCACTATTGCATTATCCTTGAACCTTTTGTGAAAGTGTTTATTTGATCTTTGGATTTCAGGCTTCACACATTACATGGTTTATGTATACATTTTGTCATTTATTACTAAAATATGAAAAACATTTCTGTTTTAACAATGTGTTTACACAGATCATTGTAGAAACGGAACACAGATGAAATGCATGTGTTCCAAATAACGATCTATTTCCATTCAAAAACTCCAGCACTTAACATTGTGAAAAATATTAGGCAATGATTATGAATACCCAATTAAATGTGTGTAATCAATAGAAACAATTCAATTCATGCAATTCATAACGTAAGTGAATAAATCTATATTCTTGGAAAAAAAAAAAACCAAAACTTCACTCTCAAATATTCAAGGCTGGAACTGGGAGAACTTTGTGCCTGTTCTGCGGCGGTGGGGGGATGGAATAGTAGGCTGCTTGCAGCTTGTCTTGATCGACATGTTTACAAGACAAAAGATGCTGATGAAGAGGTGAAAAGGAATTTAAGGTGGGCCGGATTTACATGTTTTTTCGTAGGCTTTGGTGACTCTAGTGTTAATGCACTGGCAATTACTTTATGAAATAAAAGAGACTCAGTTTAGCTGATTTAGTAAAATAAACAAATTGACAACCTGCAGAAAACGTCTATCATGTTAATCTTTTATAGCAATGAAAGAACCTGACTTCAACACTCCTAGGTTATTGTTCACAAAATCAGCAGGGATCAATTATCATAATGATTTGACCAACAAACAAAACTGTGTGATTGAAAACTCTATCCCGATATTCAAAACTGTAGTAGACAAAAAAACCTGCTTGACCTTGCTAATTTTGGTTGGCATTATTACTGACCTTGGTGTAGTCTTATGGGAACGCCTATACTGTCTACTGGAAATAAAAGAAACATTAAACATATAATAATAAAATAAATAATATAATAATAAATAATAAAACATATGCTGCACTTAGTAATTACTGAGTTGGTTAAACTGAGTTATGTTTTGGCCTCTGATCCTACCTCATCGTTCTCATTACCCATGCCAGGCAGAAGATTGTGTTTTTGTAAAGACCTCTGATGGGGAAAGCAGATGTCCCGTTTCACTGCCAATCTATTGCCATGCATGTTTGACCTTTTCAAACAACTTGGCAATACTCAGTATTTGACTGTTTGGATATAACAAAAGGTTACTGGCAAATTCCATTAATGGAATCAGTCAAAGATAAAATGGCATTTAGCACCTCTAGTGGACATTGGCAGTACCATGTCCTTCCCTTTGGGCTACATGGAGCACCGGCAAGTTTCCAACATTTCGTGGACAGACTGCTCCATCCGCACAACAACTATAGTTATGTCTACTTGGATAATGTTATTTCAGGTTGTATGGAGATTAATGTTTTGGCCATACTTCGCTGATTATATGAGGCTGGATTATGAATCAATCCTCAGAAATGGTATCTGGCTTAACTAAACCCAAATGTCTCGAGTATGTATTGGGTAGAGGCATGGTCAAATTGCAATGTTCCATAGATAATGCCATATGAAATCAGCCCTGGCTGCAAACAAAAAGGCAAATTTAAGATTTCCTTGGGTTAGCAGGGTACTAAAGAAAATTCATACCAGATTACTCAAAAAAGAGCTGCCCCCATGACAGAGTTAACACGGAAGCTCGCTCAAATATGATGGTTTGGGATAAATTGGCTGAATATGTCTTTTCTGACCTAATGAATGATCTGCCTTCATCTCCTTTGGTTATTGCTCCCAATGCTAATGTTTCTTTTAATGTGTACTGAGGGGGTCTCAGCACGCACAGCTTGGGGAAGGGTGAGGGAGCTGGATGTAGGGGTGTGTTGTGCCAGATACATGCAAGTAGCAGGCAACTAAAAGGCACCAATAAAAATGGCAATATTAACTCCAAGTGTGAAAGGGCATTATTGGTAATACCTGCTCCTTTTTTTCCTCCAGGACAGTCCATCCTCCTGACTACTGACTCATGACCTTTATACAGAATATAAAGCAGGAAAACATCAAAAATTGAAGTTTATTTATGTCACCCACCTCTGAGTGTGTGACTTATCACACCAGCAGGTTCTCCTTATATAAAGGCTTCGATTTATAATGACCTGAATAGTCATCATTTATTTTCTGCATTTTGTTGATTTTTTTTTTTAAGAAAACTTATTACATGGCTCGACCTAGTGGTACCCTTTGTCTCGTATTTGTGCTAAAAATAGGCATAGCCATATCAATTTACAAAATCTAAACCTTTAATTTTTTTTTAAACTATAAAGAACAATAAAGGTGTTAATACACAAAGTATAAAACTGTTGTAAGAATATTTACATTTTCGCATTAATTGCCTCAATTTGTCATGGCTGACTGCATTTTTAATTAATTACATACAATAGGCTATTCTAAGCTTTCAGTCACCATTCTGAAATATGTCATTTATAAAGACAATGCCTAATCTAATTTTAGATAACTAACATATTCATTAAATATGAACAAAGGAGTTGTTTTTGTGGTTATAACACATCGTGACATGTGAGTTGTTGCCTTGTACCCAAATGAAAAGGCCGAGTCTTAGAACTTCAGGAAAAACAGCTTTACTCAACTTGAAACAGGAACAGCAAGGTTATTTATTACAGCGGGAGCTACCGCTCTTCTACAGACAGACACAGCAAAAGGGCAGGGTCAGAGCCAGGTCAATGGCCAAGTTATAATGTTTCCTGCATCACCCATCGTGTGACAGACATGTTGTATGCATAGGTGGTGAGCTTGCAGTTGCCTCTGTGATGCTGCAAACCTGCAGTTTCCTCGGCGACGGACAAGCAGCCCTTGACAGACACATCAATTGTATTTCAACATGTCACCCAGTTGGGGAGGGTCTCAAAAGAGTTAAAAACTCTTAAACCACCCCCCCTTAACTTTGTCCACACCGGTGAGGGCAAAGCAACTGCCCAAGCTGGGCTCAGCCAGGCACAACAGAACATCAGAGATGACGTGCGCAACCCCTGGACATTGGTATGCATGAAAAGCAAATGGCTGTAAAATAATAAACCACCAAGTGAGCCGGGAATTGGCATCCTTCTGTCTGTACAGACACTGAAGTAGGGCGTGGTCAGTCATCAGGATAAACTGCCACCCACACAAGTAGCACTGGAAGGCCTCCACTGCCCACTTAATCGCTAAACATTTCTTCTTTATGGTTGAGTGCTTGCACTCCCTGGAAGCAGTTTCTTTCTGAGAAACATAATGGGGTGTTCTGCTCCTCGAAACATTGAGAAATCACCACCCCTAAACTGAAAAGAACTTGCATCCATCTACAAAACAAATTCCATCTAAAAGTCTGGATTCCGCAGAACCAGGAAAGAGGATAAAACAAATTTTAAGTCTGAGAAGGCTCTGTCACCAGCATCAGTCCATCAAATACTACAATTCTTTCTGCCCATTGTCAAGCAAAATTGAGAATGAACTGCCTATAGTACCCAGCGTGCCAGGAGGAAGGCTCAAACCTGCCTCTGTGTTTAGGGACATGGATACACGAGCACCTCCCCAACCTTGTCCATCTGAGGCTTGAGTTGACCCTTCCTCATAGAACACCACAAACAATGTGTTTCTGCCTGCACTTCTTAGGATTAGCCATCAACCCTGCCAGCCTCAAACTGTCAAGCACTGCTTGCAGGAGGCCGAGGTGAAACCTCCAGTCATTAATGAAAATGACCACATTATCGAGATATGCAGAATATGGTCCTCCTCCTTCTTCATTCACCTGCTCCTGTTAGGGATTGCCACAGCGGATCATCTTCTTCCATATCGTCCTGTCTTCTGCATCTTGCTCTGTTACACCCACCACCTGCATGTCCTCTCTTACCACATCCATAAACCTTCTCTTAGGCCTTCCTCTTTTCCTCTTTCCTGCCAGCTCTATCCTTAACATCCTTTTCCCAACATACCCAGCATTTCTCCTCTGCACATGTCCAAACCAACACAATCTTGCCTCTCTGACTTTGTCTCCCAACTGTCCAGCTTAAGCTGACCCTCTAATGTACTCATTTGTATTCCTGTCCATTCTTACCACACCCAGGGCAAATCTTAACATCTTTAACTCTGCCACCCTCCAGCTCTGTCTCCTGCTTTCTGGTCAGTGCCACCGTCTCCAACCCATATAAGATAGCTGGTCTTACTACTGTCCTGTAGACCTTCCCTTTCACTCTTGCTGATACCAGTCTGTCACAAATCACTCCTGACATTCTTCTCTACCCATTCCACCCTGCCGGCACTCTCTTTATCACCTCTTTTCCACAATCCCCATTACTCTAATTTGTTGATCCCAAGTATTTAAACTCATCCACCTTAAACCAACTCTACTTCCTGCATCCTCACCTTTCCTCTGACCTCCCTCTCATTCACACACATGTATTCTGTCTTGTTCTTATGGACCTTCATTCCTCTCCTCTCTAAAGCTAACCTCAAATTATCCTGGTTCTCCTCGACCTGCTCCCTACTCTCACTACAGATCACAATGTCATCAGCAAACATTATAGTCCACGGGGACTCCTGTCTAATCTCGTCTGTCAACCTGTCCATCACTATTGCAAATAAGAAAGGTGCTCTGAGCTGATCCCTGATGTAATCCCACCTCCATGTTGAATGCATCCATCACTCCTACTGCAGTTTTCACCACTGTCACATTTCCGTCATACATATCCTGTACAACTCTTACTTACTTCTCTGCCACTTACGACTTTCTCATACAATACCACAACTCCTCTTGAGGTACCCTGTCATATGCTTTCTCCAGGTCCACAAAGATGCAATGCAACTCCTTTTGGGCTTCTCTATACTTCTCCATCAACACCTTCTGAGCAAACATTGCATCTGTGGTGCTGTTTCCTGGCATGAAATCATACTGCTGCTCACTAATCATCACCTCCCTTCTTAATCTAGCTTCTAACTCTGAGACTCTGGGAACTTGCGGTTGCCTCAGCAACAGATAGGCAGCGCTCACCGGACACATCAATTGTGTTTTGATGTGTTACCCTGTTGGGGAGGGTTTCAAAAGAGTTCATTACTGTCACAACATGAAATGTCCTTTGTTTTGAGGAACTTCAAACAGTAACTCCTAAAAAAAAAAGCATGTATTACCTGTTTGCAGTACATAGCTAATAAATCAGCTAAGCACAGAGCAACCGCACCTAGAAGGACTACATCAAGTGTATTATCAAGTAAAAAAAATCTGAAATACAATTATGTACTGTAAATATGAGTCAGTCCTTTCTTAGGTTTATTTGTATAGACAAAAAGATGCTGGGTATATTGGGAGAAGGATGCTAAAGATAGAGCTGCTAGGGAAAAGGCCTAAGCGAAGGTTTATGGATGTGGTGAGAGAGGACATGCAGGTGATTGGGTATAACAGAACAAGATGCAGAGGACAGAAAGATATGGAAGAAGATGATCCGCTGTGGCAAAAAGAGAAAAAAAAGCATAAAATCTACACACATATAGGTGCATGAGATACTGGAGACAGTTATGTAAGTTTAAACTGAAACTATTATTGCTCCTTCTTCTACTTTGATTCAACAGAATAAAATGTAAATTATATATTAAAATATATTCTTCTATACTAAAGAATGTGAACAATTCTAATTCTACAGTCCAATAATTACACAGTATTACAATGTTAAACGTTTAATACAGATGGTAGGTGATGAATGACAGGGCTGGTTTAAATATAAAATACACAAACTAGGACTAACAGTTTCATTTATGTCACTGAAACTAACCTGTTTAATACAGTCCTGCCTTTTAAAATAATATGTATTCAAATTATCAACAAGAGAAAACAATTTATTTTCTCACACCTAAACGTTATCATTTCCTCTAATTCCAGTTAATCACATACAAAGGAAATATTACTTCTGACTTCTTCCTTTTGTGTAACAATTTAAGCATGCACGTATAAATAGCAGGTGTCACTCCAGCCTTCACTGTAATAAAAGATTTATAACAGTGTGTAAAATAATTAAAATTAGCAATGAAACCTTTTATCATATAAATATCACTTTATTCTTTCTTTATTATTAAGACCTGATTGAGGATTCAGAACTCTAAATTGTATGCTGTACCTTAACTTTAGATTGAATAATCATTATTTATGACTCAAGTCAAGAAGAGATGATGAAATCTATATGTTATCATGAGAAATAAAATATGAGATCCACAATCAAGTATAACAGTCATTACACTTCCCTTTAAAGAATAACTGGTACATAGAAAAGAATTCTATATTATTGAGTAACAGGCAGCAGAGGGAATGAAAGACAGTGGTTAACAGATATGATGCTAGGTGCTTACAAATTTATGCATTAACCTCGAGAAACTCTTACAACCCAACAGCCTTTTTCATAAGTTACACTCACTCATTTCTTCTCTGCAAAATTGTTCTTGCTGTGACTCCTTACTTGTGATAAAAGTGGTAGGTCACAATTTTGAAATCTATGATAGCAATATGCTTTAGGACTCTGAATAGCCTACTGAAGGATTTCTGTTTTTACCAAGGTAAAACAATGCATGATTGCTCTAAAAATATGCTTTGGGCCAATGTCTCCTTTTAACACAAACTTTTTTTTCTCCAGTTTCTGCTTTTTTACAGAGGCTGCTTGTTTTTATTCACTATTTCTCTATATTTTGCTTGACATTTGCTTACCATTAATCCTGACATAACTGCTAGTTCCAAACACTAAAAAACAAGTCTACAATATGATTACCACTAACATACTTCACACAGGGGAAGGCTAGTGGCATGCAGTCCATACCTTTCAATAATAAGGTCCACTTTAGTTGGGACTTTTTTTGCCATACTCCCATAATGGTCCGATTTACAGAATGCCAATTTATTGATTTCCATTACTAATTCTGAGTAATATTTTACACAGCAGAAACTTTGCCTAAAGAGTGCATTTGCTAGACATAATGGTCTACATTAATCTTGGAGAAGTGATTCCCAATTCTTATAAAATGTTTGTCTACCTTTCTTTGTAGTGTGTGTCACCATAGGTCTGTGAATGGCATAGAAAACTGTTTTCTCTCTATTTTTAGCTATTGGTTCAAAAATCTTTATCACACATTGCTTCATTGGCATCTTACAGGCTGGGTGGGGAGCAAGAAATTTGAGTCCTCCACTTGCTATTCTTGTAGGGGAGTGGTTGGGACTAGGGAGGGCCCCGTATACTATGGCCCCTAGGCGTGTAGCAATTTATTTTACAAGAACAGAAGACAAGATGGTAGAGAGGTTACACAGAAGGGAGAAGCAGATGACCAAGAACCAGTTGTTGGATTTACGGATGTTTTGAGCAAAACAATCACAGAAATAGGAATTTAGGAGATACTGGACTGCAACTGACAAAAGAAGATGAAGAGAGAATAAAATGGAAACATGAGGTGATTCAAGACAAACAAATGGTGAATTATTCAGAAACCATTGGGATGTTATAAGATTTGAACTTACTAGCAAATTGGGAATGAACTCAGCTAACTTTTTGTTCCAAAGAATGTGGAACTTGTTTTTGAGAAATTAGATAGTTAAGTGTACAAAGTGATCATTTTCTATTTTAGCTTTGTTATTAAGATTCACAGATAGGGGAAAAAAGTTATTTCTTCAACAATATGTCAATATAATTATAACATCATTGAGTACAATATTACAAAAATATCTGAATTCATACTGTATCTAAATGGGACATTGTGACCTGGTGCTAGAAATACTGCAAGGTGTTCAATGCAGAATAGATGAAAGCTGAGAAAAGCATAGTTTCAAATCACTGCATTGGTACTTGTTTATAGACGGTAACACTAGAATTACCGAAGCCTACAAAAAAAAACTCGTAATCCCGGCCCATCTTAAATCCCTTAGCACCTTTCCATCAGCGTCTTTGTTTTGTAAATGTGTTGATGAGCACAAGCAGCCTGCTGTCCCATCCCTCACTTTGATGGAGCTCAATTCTCCCAGCACAAGCCAAGGCTCCTTATCTGCATTTGAGGTTCCTGGAGTTGTATAGGGAAAATAATACAGCATATTGTTATTTGGAATACATGCATTTCATGTGTGTTCCGTGACTACAAAGATCTGGGTAAGTGTAGGATGAAAGGAAATGTAAGGCAAGAAATGCTGAACACATGCCTAAAGCAGAAACATTTTTCATGTTATACTAATAATGACGTGAAGTGAATAATGTGTGAAGACTTTAGTCTGATATCAAATAAAAACATGCACTTTTATTCAAGAATATAACCAAAGTAAAAAAAATACTAATTTGATTTACATGTTGCGGTCAATGAGTTAAAAACCCAAGCTCAAATGTAAATTGACAGGTAGTTGATACATGTTCTTGAATAGCAGAGAGGTAAGAACTGCTGCCTTATAACCCAAAGGTACTGGATGCAAGACTCAGCAGTATTGAGCTGCTGCTATTATTATTACTATTGTGGTGGACAGCCGGGTCCCATACCCAGCCGGGACGCCTCTTTGACACCGGATCCGGGGAAACATACATGGGATAAACCCTACGTCCCCCAGAAAACTTGGTGGCACTCCCCCGGGTTGCATTGGGGCCATTATTGTGGAACACCAGAGCTCATCCCTGTTGGCTCCGTGGCCACCGCCAGGGGGAGCTGCACGACTTAACAAGCCCATGTGGGCTGTAACGCAGCCACACCTAGAAGTGCAGACTTAATTTGGTTAATTATCACCTGAAGCACTTCCAGGTGGGCTATAAAAGTAGCAGACACAGACCACTCAGGGCGCCAGAGTCGGGAGGACGAGGACGACAAAACTGCCTAGGAGCAATGGAGCAGGAAGAAGGGTGGAGTTGTGCTTTTTTGTTTCACTTTGGGTTTTGCTTTGTGGGACTGTGCAGTGCAGTGAAGAAAATAAATTTGTGTTGGGTCGAGCGCCTATATAGCGCCGTATCACACTTCAATATAATCTATACTAATAAAAGGCAAAGCCCTCACTGACTGACTCACTCACTCATCCATCACTAATTCTCCAACTTCCCGTGTAGGTGGGAGGCTGAAATTTGGCAGGCTCATTCCTTACAGCTTACTTACATAAGTTGGGCAGGTTTCATTTCGAAATTCTATGCGTAATGGTCATAACTGGAACCTATTTTTCTCCATATACTGTCATGAAGTTCCGCTCGATGGCTGTGGGGGACAGAGTTTCGTGTGACATCATCACGCATCCCACATAATCACGTGAACTGACTGTCAACGCAGTACGTAGAAAACAAGGAGGAGCTTCAAAAAGTGCTGAAGAAAACATTATACAATTGAGAAGGCAGCGAAACAATAAGAAGCGAGCGAGTGACACATACAAGCATATTCATGAGTGCAGCTACTTCGGAAACAAAGCACGGTGTAAACCTAAAGTTTAAATTAAGTTCATAGACGGGCTGCTGCTGGCGTTTGTCATGCCCACGGCTAATGCGGGATACAAGTTTAATGAGAGGACGCAGGATATAAACGAGTTTTGATCACTTTGTAACTAAGTTAAAATTGCTGGTGAAGGGCTGTGCTTATGCAAATTCCGAGAGACTGTGTTTGTGGGGGGACTGACAGTTAAGGCGGGTGGGGGAGTCACGTCATCATCTCCCCTCCCATTCACCTCATTTCGCTCTGAGCTGAGCTCCACAGCTAACGCAGTCTTGCGGAAGCAACTTTGTGATGCTGCCACCAAACACTCACAGAAAAATCCACAAGTTAATACACACGCTGTCTCTAGAGTTTCTCCACACTCTGAATCCTCCAGGCACTACTTACAAAAGGTTACATTGACAATCATATTACGTTATTTTTAAAATGTTTCCTTTTCTTAGCACAAGCACAACTGAGAAGCTTCGATGCATGTGCTCCATAACGCGTTAAACAATAATGCATTTAATCACACTTTGCATTCCAAGCAAAGGGGAACTTCTGTCAATGCATGATTTCCTGGTACACCAATTACATTGATGCACACATCAGAGCTACAAAAATGTAAGAGTCGGAAGAAAGCGCGTTGCTAGGACTGATTGGAGGAAAATTTCGTTTCAAAAGACTACCCGACGGAAGCCTTGATAAAAGCGTGGTTTTGTGCAAACTGTGCAAAAAGGAGTTTGCATACCACCCAAGCCCTTCAACCTTACGGTACCATCTAAATGCAAAACATGTTACAGCGAACACAGAAACTGTGTATGCTGTTAGCACTAGCAGTAGGAGTTCGAGTAACAACAAAAGGTGTTGGCAGCCCAAACCTGATGAAATGACTGGCTTCAGGACCAAAATTAGTAATCAACATCGGTGAAACACATACAAGCATATTCATGAGTGCAGCTACTTTGAAAACAAAGCATGGTGTAAACCTAAAGTTTAAATTAAGTTCATAGACAGGCTGCCGCTGTCGTTTGTCATGCCCACGGCTAATGTGGGATACAAGTTTAATGAGGACGCAGGGTATAAACGAGAGTTTTGATCACTTTGTAACTAAGTTAAAATTGCTGGTGAAGGGCTGTGCTTATGCAAATTCCGAGAGACTGTGTTTGTGGGGGGATTAACAGTTAAGGCGGGTGGGGGAGTCACGTCATCATCTCCCCTCCCATTCACCTCATTTCGCTCTGAGCTGAGCTCCGCTGCTAACGCGGTCTTGCGGAAGCAACTTTGTCACGCTGCCACCAAATACTCACAGAAAGATCCACAAGTTAATACACACGCTGTCTCTAGAGTTTCTCCACACTCTGAATCCTCCAGGCACTGCTTACAAAAGGTTACATTGACAATCGTGTTACGTTATTTTTAAAATGTTTCCTTTTCTTAGCACAAGCACAGCTGAGAAGCTTCGATGCATGTGCTCTATAACGCGTTAAAAAATAATGCATTTAATCACACTTTGCATTCCAAGCAAAGGGGAACTTCTGTCAATGCATGATTTCCTGGTACACCGATTACATTGATGCACACATCAGAGCTACAAAAATGTAACAGTCGGAAGAAAGCGCGTTGCTAGGACTGATTGGAGGAAAATTTAATTTCAAAAGACTACCCGACGGAAGCCTTGAAAAATGAGTGGTTTTGTGCACATATATATCTATATATATATATGTGGATGTATATGTATATATACTGTATATATGTGTGTATATGTATATATGTTTATGTGTGTGTGTGTATATATAGGTGTGTATATGTATATATATGTTTATGTGTGTGTGTGTGTATATATATATGACAGCAACACTCATGACAATGACAATGTCAATCATGTTACGTTATTATTAAAATGTTTCCTTTTCTTTTTCATTACTTCTTTAACACACTACTTCTCCGCGAAGCGGGGGTATTTTGCTAGTAAAAACATAACTTTGATATTGAGTCTATAACACCTGGTGTAAATTTTGGCTACTTAATAATAATAAAAAAAAGAGCACTAACGTTTACATTATCCAGTTTTCTTCTCTCAGTGACATTCACCAGGTACAACAAACTTGCCTCTCCCTCTCTGAGTTGATGCTGTTTATCTCCATTCTTTTCACAAGAGCAGCAAAGACCACAGTTGGTGCTGTGGGAAGTGCCTGCTCAGAACTATTTGTTGTACCGCCAATCAAAGATATGATGTCCTGTGACCGCTGTCAGACAACCATACAGGGTACAGCATTTGTGCTTTGACAACAAAGACACCCGTGGAGAACGTGTGGAAAAATTACAGGTTTGGTGCAGTTTCAGAGAGTTGCCAATGTTTTTTTTGAGAACTGTGTACTGAGTTACAACCCAAGGCAGACTTTCGGAGTTTGTGGTCATAAAGCGTATGGAGACATTTATGGACAAAGGCAGAACTGTAACAACAGACAGCTATTTTACAGTGCTTTCCCTGGCTAATAGACTGTTGCACCGTGACACAACTCTGCTTGGAACTAGAAGTAAAATGGGACTTCCACCTGCAAGTAAAGTCACTTTAGTATGCGAGCAATTCGCCACACTAGTGTTTACATCTGGCAGTGCCATGCTGATGTATATCAGAGCTACAAAAATGTAAGAGTCGGAAGAAAGCGCGTTGCTAGGACTGATTGGAGGAAAATTTTGTTTCAAAAGACTACCCCGACGGAAGCCTTGATAAAAGCATGGTTTTATCATCATCAAGTCCTCCCGGGAGAACCCTAAATCCAAAGATGACTGTTTCATTTATGTTAGGTAGAATGCCCAGAGGGGACTGGGCGGTCTCATGGTCTGGAATCCCTACAGATTTTATTTTTTTCTCCAGCCGTCTGGAGTTTTTTTGTTTTTTCTGTCCCCCCTGGCCATTGGACCTTACTCTTATTCTATGTTAATTAATGTTGACTTATTTTGTTTTCTTATTGTGTCTTTTATTTTTCTATTCTTTATTATGTAAAGCACTTTGAGCTACTGTTTGTATGAAAATTTGCTATATAAATAAATGTTATTGTGTTGTATATGCCCAAAAAGAAGAAGACTTTGATTTCAGTCTGTAACAGCCAGTGTAAAGTTTTGCAACCTGTAAAAGATATCGCTGAAGGGGTATAACCAGACACACACAAGCGCTGGTGAATCATATTTTTTAGTACCTTGTTGTTACTTGAATTTTATGTCATTCAGTTTTATTTTTAAATAAAAGCACACATTTCATTATACCTTTGCGAAAATATTTTATATTCCAGTAACCACTTGAATCAGATCGAACCCGTCTCTGCCTCTCTCGTGCACGCATATCATTATTTGAAAAGGCTATACCAGATCTTGCCCGTACTCCACGTTATGGTGCATGATACTAAAAATGCAGACATTCTTTCTTTTTTAAATTTCTTCCATTTCAGTCATTCTGGTGTGTGTATAGCATGTATGTATATATATTTATTTATCTATCTATATATCTACCTAAGTTGAAGAAAAAAGCGATGCCACTAACAAGAGCACATTTCTTATCAGAATCAGAAGTGGTCTGGAAGCAATTAGCACATCCTGTAAAAATTCCACAAACAAGCAAAATGATATAAAGTAGCAGGCTGTGATAAACATGCTACCAACAAGCTTTGTATAACAAGTAACTGGGAAAAGACAGGGAATGCCTAAAGGAAGAGTACAGACACCAGCAGAATGCATTGCATGTGTTTTGGGAGAGCAAAATGGCAAAGAAAATGTGGAGAGGAAATGAAGATAAGTGGAAAAAACTGTAGAAATGTAAAGTTTAAGTGTGGAGTTACAAGATTCAAGTGTTGAAAAGTGGTATAAGGTGGCAGAAGCACAGACTTATAAAATGTAATCATTGTATTGAACATGATAGTAGTGTAGAAATTATTTGAAAAATGAGTACTGGATAATAAGTGTTTATAAGTACACATACAGTATGTTGTGTTGTGTTAACATCAGCAGATTCAATATTAGGGTGGGTCTCAAGAACCTGTTCTAGATTTCTAAGAGCCAGGGAATCAAAAAGACACTTGAATTACAGTTCTGCTTATCAATTCTTACGCACGCATTTTTAATAAACTATACAACTGTAATGCCTTGAACTCGTACCACAAAGCATCTCAGCTCAATTAGTTACAAACCCCTGGCTTAGAAGCAGCTATCTAGCATTCTGACTAGTGCGAGCAGAGAGCTTACTGGTTAAATGCTCTTGCTAGCTCTCTTGTTCACTCAGGCCCCCACCATCTCTGTGTAACACTGCACCACATCATACATCGCCGGCGCATCAATTTGTTTTACTCAGCATGTGAACTATGTCAGATCAGGTCAGAGAGCTTACACTGGTACACCGCGTTGCTGCACATACCACACAATAGAACAGCTCATGATCCTGGTGGGCAACCAACCAGGCAGACATGTGCTCCAGTCCCCACCTACCAGAAATGACTATATGTCTGCCACAACCAGGTTTTACGTGGGCATCCCCTCGGCCTGGTCTGGCCACTCTGATCCTCAACAATGAGGATCCTGCCAGCTGGATCAACCTCGGGGAATCATGCCACATGGACGTAGTGCTTAAACTGATGTGCTCTCACCATGCAGGTAATGTGCCACGAGCAACTGCTCATTCGACACGAAGTCAAACCAGCGGTACCCATCGATTCTCTGAAGAGACACCCAGTACTGAAGAAGTCCAGTCTTCATCTCAGGTCACTGGATAGCGTTCATGTCTCACAACCATATAGCAAGACAGGAAGCACCAGGACTCTAAAGACGTGGGCCTTTGTTCTTTTGCATAAATATTGGCACCATCACACACCCCTTTCCAAAGACCTCAGGACCACCCCATGCTCTCCCTGTCTGTAAAGTCACCAGAGACATTAATGTCACTGCTGAGGTAAGTAAACCTGTACAACAGACATATCAAAAATTTTTAAAAAGCAGGGCATTCGTTTAAAAGAATGTACTGCCTTCAATGTCTTAAAGTTTCCCAGCCCAAGTGCCTCAGCTAGTGCTAGCACATCACACTCGGGTAACATTATTTAACATAACTACACTGCTCACAAAAATTAAAGGAACACTTTTTTTATTGGGCCTGGCATGAAATCAATTAAACCTGTCTGATAATTTTCTGGTTAGTTAAGCAGCTGAGGTCATTGTTAATCACTTTCAGCTGTATTGGTGTTCATGGACTTAACGACAGGTGCACTAAAGTGGCAACAATTAGAAAACCCTCAAAACAGGACTGGTTTTACATGTGGCGGTCATTTCAAGTTTCTCCCTCTTGATCTTTTTTGGCTGGTTTTCCACTCGTGCTAGTTTTGGCTTGAGTAATTATCTCTACTGGCAGTATGAGGCGATTCCTTAACCCTACAGAAGTTGCACAGGTTGTCCAACTTCTCCAGGATGGCACATCCACACGTGCTGCAGCAAGAAGGTTTAATGTGTCTCCCAGCACAATCTCCAGAACATGGAGATTTCAGGAGACTGGCTGTTATTCTCGGAGAACTGGACAGGGCCGTAGAAGGTCCTCAACCCATCAGCAGGACCGATACCTGCTCCTTTGTGCAAGGCGGAACAGGCTGAGCCCTGCTCGTGCCCTACAGAATGACCTCCAGAGGGCCACTGGTGTGAATGTCTCTACCCAAACAATCAGGAACAGACTTCATGAAGATGGCCTGAGGGCCCGACGTCCTGTAGTGGGCCCTGTGCTCACTGCCCAGCACCGTGGAGCTCGACTGGCATTTGCTCAAGAACACCAGAATTGGCAAGTCCGCCACTGGCGCCCTGTACTTTTTACAGACGAGAGCAAGTTCACCCTGAGCAGCAGTGATAGACGTGAAAGAGTCTGGAGAAGACAAGGAGAACGATATGCTGCCTGCAACGTCGTTCAACATGACAGGTTTGGTGGTGGGTCAGTGATGGTCTGGGGAGGCATATCCATGGAGGGACGCACGGACATCTACTGCGTAAGAAATGGTGCTCTGACAGTCATAAGGTATCGAGATGAAATCCTTGAACCCATTGTCAGACCCTACGCTGGTGCAGTAGGTCCTGGTTTCCTCCTAATGCATGACAATGCCCGGCCTCATGTGGCAAGAGTATGCAGGCAGTACCTGGAGGATGAAGGAATTGAAACAATTGAATGGCCTTCACGATCCCCTGACTTAAACCCAATAGAACATCTGGGACATTATGTTTCGGTCCATTAGGCGCCGCCAGGTTGCTCCTCAGACTGTACAACAGCTCAGGGATGCCCTCATACAGATCTGGGAGGAAATGCCACAAGACCCCATCCGTCGTCTCATTAGGAGCATGCCCCGACGTTGTCAAGCATGCATACAAGCTCGTGGGGGCCACACAAGATACTGAAAAGCATTTTGAGTAGCAGAAATTAAGTTTTTGAAAAAATGGACTAGCCTGCCACATCTTCATTTCACTCTGATTTTAGGGTGTCTACACAATTGAGCCCTCTGTAGGCAGAAAACTTGTATTTCCATTAAAAGACTTGGCATCCTTTTGTTCCTAAGATATTGCCCTGTCGTTATTTGTATAGATATCCAACTTCATATTGAGATCTGATGTATCTAATGTGTTTCTTTAAAGTGTTCCTTTAATTTTTGTGAGCAGTGTAGTAACGGTATAAGCAACTCTAATTTTAAACAACAAGACAGCAAATTAGCTTGCATTTAATAAACAATATTTTTCTTAGATGATTGTTTGCAGAGCTGTAGTTCTGCCACTTCTCCTTCACCTTCAGTGTAGGCAAGGATCCCAACCTGTGACATTCCATTCAGTTTAGCGATGAAGGCAAAGATGACTACAGAGAGAACTTAAGAGTGTCATAGAGCAGTCACACATCGGCAGTGAAAGGGCTACACTCTTTTTCAGTTGTTTAATCACCATCATTTAGGTAGGTAGGAAAAATAAGTAATAAGTATAATAAACTATAATTTGGCAATTGTACTTGTAGCCAGGGGTGGCACGGTGATGCTGTGGTAGCGCTGCTGCCTCGCAGTAAGGTGACCTGGGCAAGGTTATTATAGTTTTGTCTTTTTATATTAGTTTTTATTTCTATATTTTTTCTGACCTTACTTGGAAATTTAGTTTAGTTTTAGTTTTACTTCATCGTGTATTTTTAGTTTTAGTTTAGTTTTTATTTCACAAAGACATTTTTATTTTATTTTTATATCTATTAGTTTCAGTTTTAGTTTTAGTAATTATGACATGGAGCTCCTACAGAGTTTAGTTTTTTGTCACAATCAGACAGAACTGTACATATAAGATTTGGATATGAGTTTAATGTTAGTGGAAGCTTACTGCACTACATGGTGTACAATCTGGTTTTGATTTTGTCTGATAAAATCAAGCATAATCCAAACCAAATTGTGAATATGAACAATTTTATAAGTTTTAAAATATTTTCTCATGAAAATCACTGGGGCTTAGGAAGAACAGGGCTCTTAGACTTGAATCAGTGTGCAGACTCCACCTATTATTATTGAGGGAAACAAAGAACAGCAAACATGTAGTGTGAAGGTTAGGGGCAGTTAGACTTGAATAGCCCAAAATAAAGGACAGTAAACCCATAATGAGCAGAGCAAAAGCAGGTAATAGAGATGCGGATAGGCATAAAACGACAGAGATAGCATCTGACAGTAAGAACAATATATACATTATCTAAACCTGTTTATCCAGAGCAGGATTGCAGGAAACCTGGAGCCTACTGCAGCAGGTTTGGATGTAAGGCAGGAAAAATCCCTATATGCAATGAGGTTGATGTTAAGAACTTAAAGAATATGATATTTCAACTATCTATATTGACAGAAAGAGAAAAACATGAAAAAAGGAAGACAAATATTTTAAAATATAATTGTGCTAATGGATTACTTTCACAATATCAGGTATTTTGAGTTGAGAATATGAACTAAAAAAGATAAATGAATAAATATAGAATAAATACATAAAACCCCATAGTATGTTTAGTTTTTCATCACTTGGCAGACTCTCTTAGCCTACCTACCTTTGTTTGTGTCGCTTCATTGTTAAACAATGGTTTTAAAGCAAAAGTGATTGGTCAGCAACAATATGCTGATCTTGTATGATGACCTAGTCAGTCGCTCAATCAGTGCTGTTTTATTTTAAAAAACCAGGAGTGGTCACCCGTACACTTTCTTGTATACTTGGATATGGGGATGGATACAGTATTTGAGGTGTAAACCACAAGAATTATTATATTTTTATATTATGTACGTTAAGGAGCTGTCAACAACAAATCAAATCAAATTAATAATATACTGAACAATTATTATAAAAGTAAAGTTGAATAAATCGGACTCTGCAGCTGCATGAATAAAAAAATGTGTTCAGGTAAAGTACCACTTCCGGGTGATATATTTGGCCCAAATACACATCTACAACTGTAGTGTAACAACCACATGCCGAATTTCATCCATCTATCTAGTTGCGTTTTTGAGTTATCGTGTTTATATACGCACAGACACACTTGCGCACACATACCATTTCAAAAAACGGTATTTTTGGACTCTGGTAGGTCTATAACGTCAAGATTCATCAAAATATCGAGGTTGAATGTTTTCATGATTATTATACTTTTTCTATACCTTGTATATGAGAAAGTAAACACGATTTCTCCTGTGCGAAGTGGCAGGTGAATTGCTGTCGACAAAAAGCAGTCACATGAGATATAAACTGAAACGTTACTCACTTGTGATTTTTCTGTCCATATGGTAAATGTTTTGTTGACCAGCACATTCTGATTTCAGCCATTTCAATTACATCTTGATATACAACAAGCGCAAAGAAAGGCAGCACGTAAATTGCTTTCTATTTCACACGCTTTACACACCCGTATTCAGCTTGCTCTGTCACTACAAATTCTGTTTTAGAGTTAAACTTACAAAGGTTAAAGGCAAGAATATTCATTTAAAAATGAAAACTAAAAATATTTTAGTAAATTATTATTTTATTTCAGTTAGTCTTTCCAGCTACTTTAATAGTTTTATTTAGTTTTAGTTTTTCATTTCGGTTTTTTTAATTATTTTATTTCAGTTTATGAAAACTTTTTTTTAATAATAGTTTCAGTTTTGATTTTAGTTTTCGTTAACTATAATAACCTTGGACCTGGGTTCGCGTCCCAGGTCCTTCCAGACACGCCGAGTTTGCATGTTCTCCCCGTGTCTGCGTGGGTCTCCTCCGGGTCCTCCCACTGTCCAAAGACATGCAGGTTAGGTGCACTGGCGATCCTAAATTGTCCTGTGTGTGCTTGGTATGTGTGTTTGTGTTCCCTGCGGTGGGCTGGTGCACTGTGTTGGCAAGGATTGGCTCCAGCTGACCCCCGTGACCCTGTGTTAGGATATAGCGGATTAGAGAATGCCTGACTGACTTGTAGCCAGTTTTAGTGTTATTTTGAATTTTTATTTGCAGGGAGATGACAAAGGCCCTAAATCTAAACTACACTCCCATTGTAGACATGTTTTGTCTAATCATTTGGTACCTGCATGGTACGAGGCAAAGATAGCAAAACTAATATCAGAGCTCAGTGATGTTAGCAAAGTATCTTTAACCAGCGAAGGCTGGACAAGTATTTCTCAAGGTCATTATATCACAGTGAAAGCTCATTACATCATTGAAGGCAAAATGAGACAGAAAATTCTTTAAAAAAATGAAGTTTATAAAGCACAAACAGGACCAGTGGTGGCTGAAGAAATCATATTCTACAGGAATTTGGCATCTTCAATAAAGTAAATGTTTGTCAATGTAGATAATGCTGCTAATATGATGTGGCAATAACAAAAGCTACAATTTTATAAAACTAAGCTGCTTTGCCCACTTAATCTTGGGGCACAAAGTACATACTCAATGACATCAGTGGCAAACATTCAGAGTGTGGTTGTCTGGATAAAGAAATCACCTACGACAAAGACTGTGCTATGGGAGAAGAAACAACTTCTAAGTTAGTTCACTTAATTACCCTTGGTAAAACTAAAATATAACCTCTTTTTGTAGTGCTGTATTATATACAATTTACAGATCAAAATTTGTTACAAAACATAAAGGCTCATGTCTCATTATATAACTACTTAAGACTGCACGTTATTCTTAATTCTCAATGCATTGTCAGATTTTAAAGTTTGTGAATGTTACAGATCTGCCTCTACACTTTCTAATAACTGACATGAGAATGCGTTGGAATTCTCTCTACTTGATGCTGGAGCATTTTCTAGAACAGTATTCTGCAACTTAAGCAGTGGATAAATGCCTTAAAAAGAAAATGGAGAGTGTCAGGTCCTAAGAACAGGTCCTCTTGCATAGCGGTAAGTTGTATTATATAGTGGTCTCATGGGGTAAATTTCTGAATGAAAAACTGGGCTCCCTGGCCTTGTAGCACAGTTTGATACATCTTTATTTATAGGAAAAAACGATTAAATGTAAACAGAAAATATATTCTGTCTCAAACAGACTTGCTCAACTGACAGATGAATAAATCAGAAAGGCAGAAGATCTCCTCCATCTGGTGAAAATTTTATTCACATCCACACTTTGTGTTTCTGCCGATTTTTCAAAACCTTGAAGAGCACTTCACTTTTAAGGAAGGAGACAGTGTTTGTGTTTAAACCTTAAGCAGATTGGGCAGAATTGTTCAAGCAGTACCAGGTAAATAGGAATTTAATTCAATAAAACGAAATTTATGATTATATATGTAAACTCATGTATTTATAGAAAAATTTTGTTTTATGGAGTCATGACATTAGAATCTTGAAGAGGCCACATCATTAGACCCACACTTTAAACACAAAGTGGATGGCAGCACCATCTGGGACCAGGTCAAAGACTGAAAACTCTGTGTAGGTAAATATTGTGACATTTATGTACAAATACATGTTGACTCCTCTGACCTTAAAACACCAGTACTACTGTATATAGCGGGGGGGAAGAGGGGAAAGGACAGCAGAGGAGCCTGTAAATACAAACAAAGCTAAAAGTATACAGTTGTGCTTCTAAGTTTGTGAACCCTTTAGAATTTTCTATATTTCTGCATAAATATGACCTAAAACATCATCAGATTTTCACTCAAGTCCTAAAAGTAGATAAAAAGAAACCAGTTAAACAAATGAGACAAAAATATTATACTTAGTCATTTATTTATTGAGGACAATGATCGAATATTACATAAAAAGTATGTGAACCTCTAGGATTAGCAGTTAGTTTGAAGGTGAAACTAGAGTCAGGTGTTTTCAATCAATTGGATGACAATCAGGTGTGAGTGGGAACCCTGTGTTATTTAAAGAACAGGGATCTATCAAAGTCTGCTCTTCACAACACATGTTTGTGGAAGTGTACCATGGCACGGACAAAGGAGATTTCTGAGGACACCTCAGAAAAAGAGTTGTTGATACTCATCAGGCTGGAAAAGGTTATAAAACCATCTCTAAAGAGTTTGGACTCCACCAATCCACAGGCAGACAGATTGTGTACAAAATGTAGGAAATTCAAGACCATTGTTACCCTCCCCAGGAGTGGTCAACCAACAAAGATCACTCCAAGAGCAAGGCGTGTAATAGTCGGCAAGGTCACAAAGCACTCCAGGGTAACTCACATTGGCTAACGTTCATGTTCATGAGTCCACCATCAGGAGAACACTGAACAACAATGGTGTGCATGGCAGGGTTGCAAGGAGAAAGCCGCTGCTCTCCAATAAAAACATTGCTGCTCGTCTGCAGTTTGCTAAAGATTACGTGGACAAAGCAGAAGGCTATTGGAAGAATGTTTTGTGGACAGATGAGATCAAAATAGAAGTTTTTGATTTAAATGAAAAGCGTTATGTTTGGAGAAAGGAAAACACTGCATTTCAGCATAAGAACCTCATCCCATCTGTGAAACATGGTGGTGGTAGTATCATGGTAGTGGCAAAAATTAACGTTATTTGCAAGGCACACTTGATACTTTAAACAGATACACAGATTCAGATTTAATCAGCTCAGACAAGACAGTATGTCTTTACACTGTGCAACAAAACCAAAATTAGTACAAGAAAATGCAAATCCACACAACTAGTTCCATAAATAGGAAATGGCATAATTAATTAAACATTAGCAGACAACATTTCTTCCTTCTGACTTATTTTTCTCCCCCTGTCTTTTAAATAGTAGCTAACTTCATTGATATTTCATTTATTTAAAATACCTTAAGTATTTTACTGTTAAACTTTTATCATTCTGGCTTGTTGAACTGCTCAAAAAGCAGCATTTGACTGTGTTCAAACAATCTGCAATGCCTTTATTTCTATCAATTTAAAACTACACATATTCTAAATAAGTTAAAATGAGCTTTTCTACATTCTGATTCTATGATTCATAGTCATAAATAAGGTTTAAACCAAGCCACTCACAATAAACGCATTAATTCAGAAAACCTTTTCATGATTATTCAGAAAACCTTCTTTTCATGATTAGTTAGGGGGAACGAACACTCATATGTCCCACTGCTTTCCAAAAAAAAACTCATAAAAGTAAACACCAGAAATCTTGGACAGAATTTGGTAAAATGAGGCAGGGCCAAAGCACACAAACAGCCAGAATTACACTATTCCAGATCACCCAAGTACAACGCATATCTCCTCAGATAGTCTTTAATAGCTGATGGGAAATGTACTTCGCTTGTCAGACAATTTAAATGACACATGGTTCTGATTATTAATATAATTATATGAAAACAAAAACAAAACAATTACAATATTTGTGGAATTAATCTCTATTATAAAATAAAGGTGGAAAATATCCTTTTTTCCAATGTTTTTTCCATTAAAAATTAATCTTTGAAAAATTAATGATATAAACGTGTGTTGATAAAGCAAAAAAATAGAGCTGCATTGAAAATCATATTGTTTTCACTTTAAAAAGAAAATTGCTGAAGAGATACATACAAAAACTGTTTTCTTTTCCAAAATAATTTCTTCAAATGTCATCACACACAATGTTAAAATCATAGACATTCAGCCTTTATTTTTTGATTTACTTCTATAGCACAATTTTTGACTTTTCAACAACACATACAGTTTTTGATGTGATATTCATAACAGCTTGCATGACATTATGCAATATGTCCAAAGGTTTAGGAGTATTTGCTCAAATATGAGGAGGTTAACACCTTTTCAAGTTGAGCAAAATGGAGACCAGATACAACAGTGCACTTGCACAGTTAACCTTAACACTAAATCCAAAACGAAAACCTAAACCGAAGCACTATTACGTAGCAATTCTAACCATTTGTAATGCCAATTAATTTTTTAAATTGTTGTTCAATATACCGGTAAATTTATAATATTATGTTAACATATTAATCTTTTATTCTTCAAATGTATGTTTGAGTTTTTGACTAAAATACAGTATTTGTTTTACAAATTAGTAAAAAAATATACTTAACATGCTACTTCTGACAGCAATAAAAAAAAGCCTAAAGTCATCAACCTAGTTGAAGAAAAAACAATGACTCTGAACCTTTAGGAGGAAGATTACTTGTTTTTATTATTATTAATTGTATTAATTTTATTAAAATCAAATAACATTTCATACAAATAATTCAAGTTAAAAATAAATAAATAATAATAATACAAAGGATCTAAACAAATCAACCCCCATCCCTGACAAAGAGAGCTAGGCCAGCAGTGTAAAACTTTATGCTAGTAAAGATAAGTGAATAGATAAATTAATAAATGAATAAAGATAAATGGGGTAAGAGAGGGGAGAACCTGCTTCCTCAATTTAAATTCTTATTCTAAAATGTTATTGATTAGATTGTGCCAGGTTTTCAAAAACGTTTTGTATAGATCCTGTAAGTGCAACTTTGATTTTTTCCAGTTTCAAATGGTATACAACATCATTTATCCACTGACTTAGAATAGGTGAGTTAGGATTCTTCCAACTGAGCAAGATAAGTCTACGTGCCAGTAGTGTAGTAAAGGCAATAATAGTTTGTTTGTCCTTGTCCACTTTAAGCCCATCTGGAAGTACCCCAAACACAGCTGTTAGTGGATTAGGAGGGATTGCGACTCCAAGGCTGTCTGAAAGACATTAAAAGATTTTGGTCCAAAACGATGTTAATTTGGTGCAGGCCCAAAACATATGGCCTAGTGAGGCCGGAACTTGATTGCAGCGTTTGCAGGTTGGATCTTGTCCTGAAAACATTTTGGACAATTTTAAACGAGAGAGATGTGCACGATATACAATTTTGAGTTGAATAATTCTATGCTTTGTGCATATGGAGTTCAAGTGAATTCTGTGCATTGCTACTTTCCACTTCTTTTCTGAAATGTTGAATAAGAGATTATTTTACCACTGTTCTTTTGGATCTTCGAAAGGGAAGGACTGTAAAATAGTTTTATATACAGTAATCCCTCGCTATATCGCGCTTCGACTTTCGCGGTTTCACTCTATCGCGGATTTTAAATGTAAGCACATCTAAATATATACCACAGATTTTTCGCTGGTTCGCGGATTTCTGCAGACAATGGGTCTTTTAATTTATGCTACACGCTTCCTCAGTTTGTTTGCCCTGTTGATTTCATACAAGGGACGCTATTGCGGATGGCTTAGAAGCTACCAATCAGAGCATGTATTACATATTAACTAAAACTCCTCAATGCTATAAGATATGCATCCCGTGCGGAGCTTGATTGTTTGCTTGTCTATGCCTCTCTCTCACCCTCTCTGACATTCTCTGCCTGATGGAGGGGCTGTTTGCACAGAGGCTGTTTGCTTAAAAGATACTGGCGCTCCTCTAAAAAATGCCGCTTTATTGCGGTGCTTTCGGCATATTTAAAAGCACAAAAGCACACATATTGATTTTTGATTGTTGCTTTAATCTCGCTCCCTCTCTGACGTTCTCTGCGCCTGATGGAGGAGATGTGAGCAGAGGGGCTGTTTGCTTAGAAGATACTAACGCTCCTCTAAAAAATGCCGCGGCAAACTTAAAAGCACAAGTATTGATTTTTTGATTGTTTGCTTTTACTGCGAGCGCTCTCTCTCTCTCTCCCTCTGAAATTCTCTGCTCCTAAAGAGAAGAAGATCTATTTGCATTCTTTTAATTGTGAGAAAGAACTGTCATCTCTGTCTTGTCATGGAGGACAGTTTAAACTTTTGACTAAAGGGTGTTATTTCATGTCTAGATGTTAACAGTGTGGAGAGTTTATAAGGGCTTAAAATATATAAAAATAACCATACAAACATATCGTTTCTACTTCGCGGATTTTCTTCTATCGCGGGGGGTTCTGGAACGCAACCCCCGCGATCGAGGAGGGATTACTGTATTATGGAAATGCTTTCTGAGTCCTCGAGAATGAGCAATATTTTTTTCAGCATACAGGTAGGTGGGAGGTGAGGAAAATTGGGCAGGTTCTGTTTAACAAAGTTTCAAATTTGAAGGTAGTGAAAGAAATGTGTTGCTGGAAAGTTAAAGCTGGAGTGTAATTGTTTGTAGGATGCAAAGACGTTGTCTATGTAAATATCTCAAAGTGATTTAATCCCAAATGTTTTCTAGGCATTAAAAACTGCATATGTCTGAGAGGGTGGAAAAAGGTGGTTCTCGTGCAGAGGTGCCAGAGATAAAAGCTTCTCTGTCTTAAAATACTTCCTACATTGATTCCATATTCCAAGTGAGTGAAGCACAATTGGGTTGTTAGTATATTGGCGATAATTTGTATTTATTGGGGTGCATAGCAGGGAATATAAAGAAGTACTGCAGGAGTTTATTTCTATTGCGGACCAAGCCTGTGTATGTTCATCTAATTGCGTCCATGTTTTACAGAGTGTATGTTTGCTGCTCAGTAATAAAATTGAAAGTTAGGTAGAGCCATGCCATCCTCTGCCTTAAATCTTTGTAGGGTCGCTCTTTGGATACGTGGATGTTTTGAATTCCAAATAAATGAGATTATGGTTAAATCAAATTTCTTAAAAAATTATTTATTTATGTATATTGGAATGTTTTGAAATAAAAAGAGAAGCTTAGGAAGGACATTCATCTGAACAATGTTAATTCTTCCAGCTAAAGTGAGATTAAGGGTTGACCATCTATGCAAGTCTTGCTTAATTTTTTCCAAATAGAGGCCAAAATTTTGTTGATAAAGAGTTTTATATTTACTTGTGATGTTTACCCCTAGGTATTTAAACTGATCTGTGATGATAAAAAGGAAGGCGTCCAATCTAATATTGTATGCTTGCGAATTTACTGGGAAGAGCACACTTTTATTCAAATTGATTCCGAGACAAAAATCTTTTGAAATTTTGTTAGTGCTGTTAGGACTGCAGGCACAGTATTTTGTGGATCTGATATATACAGTACCATATAATTTGTATAAAGAGAAACTTTCTGTTCCAATCCTTCTCTGATAACTCCCTTTATCTCAATAGCATTTCGGCAATGAATTACAAGTAGCACAATGGCGACTGCAAAAACCACGGTCAAAAGGGGGCATCCTTGTCTGGTACCACGCTCTAGTTTAAAGTAGTCTGAATTAATGTTGTTAATACAAACTGAAGCTTCTGGATTGGTATACAGTAGTTCGGATCCATGAACAAATGTTTGGGCCAAACCCAAATCTCTCCAATGTAGTGAAAAGGTAGTTCCATTCAACCATGTCAAATGGTTTTTCTGCATCCAACAATATCATCATCTCCGGGGTGTTTGACTTTGTTGGTGAATATATTACATTAAAGAGGCATCAAAGATTGGAAGCCAAGTGTCTGCCTTTAATAAACCCAGTTTGGTTTTGTGATATTACCGAAGGCAGCACTTTCTCTATTCTTCTAGCTAGGACTTTGGAGAGTATCTTAACAATGTTATTCAGAAGTGAAATTGGTCTGTATGATGCACATTGTAATAAGTTCGTATTTTGTTTAGGAAAGACTATAATTAATTCTTGGCAAAAAGTTTGAGGTAGAATTTTATTTTCTCTAGCTTCTGTAAATGTTGCTAATAGAAGGGGAGCTAGCCAAGTTGAGAATATCTTATAAAATTCAGCAGGGTAGCCATCAGGGCCTGGTGCTTTCACACTCTGAAGTGAGTTTATAGTATCTAGTAATTCTCATAGTGCCAGAGGTTTATCCAGTTCCTCTGCACTGAGAGTATCTTGTTGTGGTATCTGTAAAGCATCCAGAAATGTATTAGATTGTGTCTCGTCTTCTTTAACCTCAGTAGAATAAGGATTTTTAGTAGTCTCTAAATGTGTGCATTATATTTTTATGGTAAATAATTTTGTCTTCGTTTGTGTTGGTGATTGCATTGTGAACTTCTTGCTTGTGGATTTGTTGAGCTAAGATCTTATCAGCTTTCTCTCCATGTTCGTAATAATGATGTCTTGATTTAAGTATGAGTTGTTCAGTTTCTTTAGTTAAGAAGTTGAGTTCTGAATGCAGAGCCTGCCTTTTCATATGAAGCGCCTCGCTTGGACACCTGCCATGTTCTTGATCTATTCTAGTAATTTCGTTGATTAGCTCCGATACTCTCTTGGTTTCCAATTTATTCCTGTGGGAAAGATATGAGATAATCTGTCCTCTTAAGAAAGTCTTCTGGGTTTCCCAGAGTGTTCTTGCAGAAACCCCTGAGGATATATTTGTCTCTAAAAAACATTGATTTGCTTAGATATAAATTCTGTACAGTTCTCATTGGATTAAGACGCCATCTGTGAGATCAGTATGTGGGGGATAGAGATTTTAGCTACAGAATCAAGGGGGCATTGTCAGAAATAACAATAGCGTCGTACTTACACAATTTAATCATAGGCAACAAGTTGTTATCTACAAAGAAATAATACATTCTTGGGTAGCAATGATGCACTGGTGAGTATAAGGAATATGCTCTTGAGTTTGGGTTTAGAAATCTCCAGGGGTCTGATAAGTTGTGGTCAGTTACAAGCTGTGCAATTGTCCTTGCAGTGTTAGATGTCATCACCCCTGACGCAGAAGACTTATCTAGGTCTGGATTTAAAACACAATTAAAGTCGCCAGCCATTATAATTTTATGAGTGTGCACATTGGGGATGGATGCAAATACATTTTGCATGAATTCCGTATCATTGACATTGGGTGCATAAATATTTATCAAAATCACTTAAATGAATTACCTATGACAATCACATATCTCCCTTCTGGATCTGATACTACAAGAGACTGTTCTATGTATAATAATTCCCACACTTCTAGTTTCTTTGTATAGCTGGAATGGAACATTTGGCCAGTCCAGTCTTTGTGCAGCCGAAACTAATTCTTGCTTAACACTAGAATTACCAAAGCCTACGAAAAAACTCGTAAATCCGTCCCACCTTAAATCCCTTCGCACCTCTCCGTCAGTGTCTTTTGTCTTATGAATGTGTCAATAAGCAGCAAGCAGCCTATCACATCCCCACACCGCAGCACAAAGTTTTCTCAGCTCAAGTCTGTTTACCTACATGTCAGTTGCTTAGAATTGTATAGAGTGAATACTATATTGTTATTTGGAACACAGGCATTTCATGTGTGTTCTGTGTCTACAACAAACTATGTAAACACATCGTTAAAACAGAAACATTTTTCATGTTTTAGCAATAACTGACAAAATGTAGACATGAAGCGTATAATGTGTGAAGCCGAAGTCCAAATATCAAATAAAAACTTTCATCTATCTATACTAAGAAAAGGCAAAGGCCTCACTGACTGACTCATCACTAATTCTCCAACTTCCCATGTAGGTAGAAGGCTGAAGTTTGGCAGGCTTATTCCTTACAGCTTACTTACAAAAGTTAGGCAGGTTTCATTTCGAAATTCTATGCGTAACGGTCATAACTGGAACCTACTTATGTACATATATATGGCCATAGCCTGCAGCTCGGTTGCTGTGTCAGGCAGAGCTGCATCCCTCATCGTTACGCCTCCAACGTAATTGAGTGCCTGCCAATATAAGGCCGTCTGTCAGCAGCAATCCAATAGACACGCTGCCGCTAAATATTCGCGGGTGAAGGACTGTGCTTATGCAAACGAAGATGAGATGGTCAGGGATAGAATAGTGTTTGGCACAAACTCAGCGAAAGTGCGAGAGAAACTTTTAAGTGTCGGGTCTTAGCTAACATTAAATAAAGCCGTGGACATCGCAAGAACGCACAAGAAAGAACAAGCACAGCTGAGAACCTTTGATGCATGTACTCCGAGCGGCTCACGTGAATGCAGTACGCAGAGAACAAGCAAGAGCTCCAAAGAGCGCTGAACTTAAAACACATTACACAATTGAGAAGGCAGCAAAAGAATATGAAGCGAGTGACACACACAACCATATTCATAAGTGCAGCTACTGCGGAAACAAAGCACGGTGTAAACCTTAAGTTTAAATTAAGTTCATAGACATGCTGCCGCTGGCATTTGTCATGCATACGATGAATACGATATTCGCGAGATACAAGTTTAATAAGATGATGCAAGGTATAAACGAGACTTTTGATCACTTTGTAAAGGAGTTAAACTTGCTGTAACGGAGTTAAAATTGCTGGTGAAGGACTGTGCTTATGCAAACGAATAGGAAAACAAGGTGTAAAGCTTAACTTTAAATTAAGTTCATAGACAAGCTGCTGCTGGCGTTTGTCATGCCTAAGACGAATATGATATTCGCGAGATACAAGTTTAATGAGAGGACGCAGGGTATAAATGAGACTTCTGGTCACTTTGTAACGGAGTTAAAATTGCTGGTGAAGGACTGTGCTTATCCAAACGAAGATGAGATTGTCAGGGATAGAATAGGGTTTGGTACAAACTCAGCAAAAGTGTGAGAGAAACTTTTTTACGTTCATAGACACACTGCTGCTAAATATTCACAGGCAAATCCACAACTTAATACCGGGAATGCCTGTTTAACATCTTAGATTCAGGAGTACCGATTTGGGTAGTGATCACTTCGATAAATGAAACCTGTTATCTTTACAATGGTTGACAATGAAGATGGGATGATCAGGGATAGACTAGACAAACACGGAATGTAACTTGAACACAACACATCCACCAAATACGAACCTGATTGAAAGAAATAATGATAATCAAATCCTTGATGACAGCAACACTCATAACAGTCACAAAACAATTATATTGACAATCATGTTACGTTATTTTTAAAATGTTTCCTTTTCTTTTTCATAACTTCTTTAACACACTACTTCTCTGCTGTGAAGAGCGGGTATTTTGCTAGTAAAAGATACAAGTATAACAAAACAAGTGCGCTTTTATTCAAGAATATACCTGCAGAAAAAGAACCCATGTTAGAGTGCGACATTGACACGTCTTCAACCCGGCTGCTTTGGTGGCGTAACGATAAGAACTACTGACTGATAATCAAAAGGTCACAAGTTTGATCATGTACAACTCAGTTTTGAGAAGTGAGCTGCTCTTATTCTTACTATTTTAGAATAAAAACATACATTTGATTTGAGACTGTAACATCCAGTGTCAATTTATGGTACTTGTAAAGGTTAACATTGTTTTTTTTTTTTTATTCAGTTATAATTTTCCCAGTCACGTTCACACTCCCCCTGATCCGACACTGCTGTTTTCACATAAAGACGCACTATAGCAGAGGTCTCAGATGATGACGAGGGCTCTACATTGGAGAAAGAATGCACGTCGCACTTTTGCCGTCACTGTAATTTTTCGAAGCGTATGATAAAACTACTAGGTTTAGAGGTATGTGGTAAGCTGCTGCTATCTCAATGTCTGATTTAAAGTCCTCTCCAATTATTTTTGAAAATAATTTAGCTACGAATTTCACTGGGTTTAGACTTTCATGATTCTCTGGGAGACCTTCAATTCTAATATTATTCCTTCTGCATCCATCCAGTTTTTGCATTCAGAATTTGCAGCCGTTGCTTTTCTGTCAGCAGTAGATGCCAGATGTTCGGCTGTTTCAATTCAAGTTGTAAATGCTTGCTTAACGTCTTCCAACTGATCGCCAAGTGTTCTCAGTTTATTCTCAAACTTAAACACATTTTCCTGAATTTGTTCCTCAATTTTTTCCAGCATACCTTGAAAGGCTGCCTCAAAGTGATTATATACATTTCTCCAGGTCTTTATTATCCTGCTGTAGCTCCTGCCATAGCTTCTCGTTTATCTTTATTTCTCTATATCTTTCTTGAGCTCCTTTATGTCTTGAGCGGTGGCCGTGGCTATTGCACTGATCATTACCTTCCGTTTGGACAAATCGTTTTGGCCTTCATACTCTGCAAGTGAAGTGACAAGCCCTGTTACAGCCGATGCTCTCGGCTCACAAGGAATAGGTGAAAACGCACAAGGTAAGGCCATTTTCAGTTTCAATGGATCTTCTGGAATCGACAAGCTATCATGACTTGCATCACTTGCAGATTCACTCTTGACTGGAGACAATGTAGAGGCCCAAGGTCCCGGGAGATCTGAGCTTTCTACTGTCTGTTCTAAGTCAGTCTTTGTAAGGCCGTACCTTGAGGTTGGACTTGACGCCTGTCTAGGCTTGGGTGCAGCTTTTCTTTTCCACTTCTATCTGAGCCCCTTTCTTACCGCTCTTGTTTATATATGCTTGCATATACTATAATAGAACCTTCTCGAGTTGGGTAAATACAGGATACCTCAGGATGATAAAAATAAGAGAAAAGTTAACGCCATTTCAGACATCCATCTCCCTTAATGGACAAGACCAATCCAGATCCAGAAGATTATTACTTTTAAGAAAACACATGAAGAGAAGGGAGTGGCTTACAAAGCAGTTCATGCTAATAAAGCCCGTACCAGCTATCCAAGCCACTTTTAAACTCCAGTCTTTGGTTCAGGTAGTGGGACATGCCTAGGCAGACCAGACGTCCCAAAATGTATAGGTCATTTGTAAGTATCCTGACTTTTTTTCTTTCATCCCAGATTTCAGGGATTTTTTTAAACCCATGATACATACACTGCAATATCCAAATATCCAATCAGTATCATCATGCAGGTGTCGCTAACCCATGGTTGGCACCTTGGGGTGGCCTTTGAGAGCCAGACATAACTTAAAGAGCTTGCAGCAAACTGGGCTGCAAATATATGCTGTGACAAAAAAGCTAACTTCAAAGACATTGCCTCGCCTTTTCTGTCAAGTCTCGTAGCTGTGCAGCTTGTGGATTTTTCCATTTTTGAACAGTTTAGGTTCTGCAGGAAAAGTTAGCAATATAATTTAATGGGCACTTGAAAAAGGAAGAAAAGGTTCTCCTGCATATTAAAATGAAATTAGGTTTAAGTTTGTCACTTATAAAATACATGTCCCCTGCATCTAAACTTTAAGAGAGGTTAAAATAAGATCTACTCCAACTTTAATATAAAATCGTTCAGCAATATCTATTTTAGCAACTCCACCACCACAGCATTCTCTCAAAATCCAAAGGTACACCACTATACAAAGTGTTACAGTAGAGAATAGCTTGTGGTGGAGCTCTTAAAAGCATATCACACTTTATATACGCTCACTGGCATTTTTTCTCAAAAAACATTTATATTTTTTCACTTGAAAAAATAACATTTTTATTAAATTTCATCTTTCCACTATGAAACATATAAAACACTAAATGTACAAAGTCAGAAATGTAGAAAGTATAATAATGATTAAAATAATAATCTATACTAATAAAAGGCAAAGCCCTCACTCACTCACTCACTCACTCACTGACTCATCACTAATTCTCCAACTTCCCGTGTGGGTGGAAGGCTGAAATTTGGCAGGTTCATTCCTTACAGCTTCCTTACAAAAGTTGGGCAGGTTTCATTTCGAAATTCTACGCGTAATGGTCATAACTGGAAGCTGTTTTTCTCCATTTACTGTAATGGAGATGAGCTTGAACGCCGTGGGGAGTTTCGTGTGACATCATCACGCCTCCACGTAATCACGCAGTACATAGAAAATCAGGAAGACCTCAAAAGCGCTGAAGAAAACATGCATTATATAATTGAGAAGGCAGCGAAACAATAAGAAGCGAGCGAGTGACATATACAACCATATTGATGAGTTCTGCTACTTCGGAAACAAAGCACGATGTAAACCTACACTTTAAATTAAGTTCATAGACAGGCTGCCGCTGGCGTTTGTAATTTAGTGCCTGCCCATATAAGGCCGTCCGTCAGCGGCAATCCAATAGCAAACTCCCACTAAATATTCACGGGTTAAGGACTGTGCTTATGCAGAGGAAGATGAGATGGTCAGCGTGGTGTTTGGCACAAACTCAGCGAAACTGCGAGAGAAAGTTTTAAGTGCCAGGACTAAGGTAACATTAAATACAGCCATGGACATAGCACGAGATGGCACCAGCACAACTGGGAACTTCGATGCATGTACACCGAGCGCTCACGTGAACTGGCGCAGTGCACAGATAAAAGCAACAGTTCCAAAGAGCTGAACAAAACCGAATTACACAATTGAAAAGGCAGCAAAAATATGAAGCGTCTGATACATACAAGCATATTCATAAATGCTGCTACTGTGGAAACAAAGCACACGGTGGAAAAAGTCAATGTCCCGCTAAAGGAAGACAGTGTAAAAAAGAAAAACCCGTGCATGCAGTGTGTCAGGTCTCGGATAAAGAAGAAGACGAGCTGTTTATTGATGCAGTAAGAAACTAATCGATGAATGAAGCCTGTCATCTTTACAACGATTGACAAACACGGAATGTAACTTGAACACAACACATCCTACAAATACAAACCTGATTGAAAGAAATAATGATAATCAAATCATTGATGACAGCAACACTCAGTAACACTCACAAAACAAATACTGTATATTGACAGTCATGTTACGTTATTTTTAAAATGTTCCCTTTTCTTTTCTAGCTTTTTAACACACTACTTCTCGCTGCGATACGGGTATATATATATGAATATATATATCCCGATCTACATACTCGAATAATGGATACTTTATTAGCCATCAATGATTGTTTTGGTAAAGCCATACTCAGTGTATTTATTAGATGAACGGTAAAAAAGTAACAGCGAGGGGAGGATAACTTATTGAGGCATGCAGGCTGTAGTGCGCGTCAACTCTATCTGAATTGCATGATCACATTTGAAAAAATATATCTTTTCAAGTTCTATTTAGTCCATATGTGTCAAACTCAAGGGCCGGGCCACATCCGGCCCGGCGTGTAATTATATCCAGCCCGCGAGATCATTTTATATACTGTATTATTGTTATTAATGGCCCGGGTATATGAAGTGCTGGTAACACAATAAACTACAGATCCCATAATGCAGCGCTTCAGCTGACTTGCCGAACACTTACCGCGTTAATCAAATCTAGCTTATGATGCTGCAAGTTATGGCGAAGCTAGCTCACGATGCTGAAGAGAAAAGTTGATTCTGAAAATAGAGCCTTTAAAAACCGATGGGAGGCTGAGTATATGTTTACTGAACCCGTGTGTCTCATTTGTGGAGCTAATGTGGCTGTAATTACAGAATTTAATCTAAGACGGCACTATGAGACAAAACATCAGGGAGTTCTGTGTTGTGGAGATTCTCAGGATGGATTGCAGGTGCTCATCAGTGAGGCTGAAAGACCTGAATGCAATGCAGAAGATACAGAAAGCAGAAGAATTAAATAAGAAACTGACACCAGCGGACGTTTTTACCCGTGCACAATCACAAAGTGATTTCAAGTGAAGTTGCTTTTATGGGAGACACAAATGCACCAGTGCAACTATCCCTGTTGCCAAGTAATGTTAAATTAAGTCGTCACTACGGTGTTCCCAAATACGCACTTTGCTGATAAACCGAAGCACTGAGTTTGCACGGCGCTTTGGTGACTTTGAAGAACAAAAAGTCTGTCTACATGCGGCTCGAACCTTGTGCATGTTTGGTAGCACATATCTGTGTGAGAAGCTCTTCTCAGTGATAAAGTCTAACAAAACAGCACACAGGAGTCGCCTCACTGATGAGCACCTGCAATCCATCCTGAGAATTTCCACAACACAGAACCTCACACCAAACATAAATGAACCTGTTGCCAAAAATAGATGCCAGGCGTCCAGCTCTAAAATGACATATGAGCAAAGACAACTGAATGATTTGATTTGTTATTGCTGAAAGGAACACATTTTATTTATATTTCCAGGTTTTGTTATGCAGCATGTTCATATTTGAATTTGTATAATTTTGAAAGGATATATTTTTATGGAGAGCAAAATCTTTTGGGATATTTAAAATCTAAGTTTATTTTTATATAAATTTACATAAGAGTAAAGAAATTTGAATGTTTGTTCTTTTAAGTTATTTAAGGTTTGAGTTGATTTATTCACGAATAATATTCCTGTCTGTTTTTACCATTCCTACCAAAGATATTTCTGTCGACTAAATAAAAATTCCTTCTATTTAAAATTTAAATAGAACTTGAACAAATCTGATAGTTCATAATATCCATGCAGACTTGCACGTAAGAGCGGGAGTTATCCGTTTTAACAGGCAGCGTATTGCACTGATACGAAATAGCTGTGTGTGTATATATGTAGATATGTATGTATATATATATGATTATATATGTGTGTGTGTATGTATATATATATATATATATATATATATATATATATATATATATATATATATATGTGTGTGTATATATGTGTGTGTATGTATATGTATGTGTATATATGTAGATATATATATGTATGTATATATGTGTATGTGTATATATTTGTATATGTATAGATATGTATATATATATATGTTTGTGTGTGTGTGTAAAATATATATATATATATATATATAGCAAAATACCCGTGCTTCGCAACGGAGAAGTAGTGTGTTAAAGAAGTAATGATAAAGAAAAGGAAACATCTTGAAAATAACGTAACATGATCGTCAACGTAATTGTTTTGTCACTGTTATGAGTGTTGCTGTCATATATATACATACATACATACACACACATTATATATACAGTATATATATCTATATATATATATCTAATATCTATATATATATCTATATATATCTATATCTCTCTGTATATATATATATATATATATATATACACACATACATACTGTACATACATACACACACACATTATATATATATGTATCTATATCTATCTGTATATCTGTATATCTATATATATATATATATATATCTATATATATATATATATATATATATATATATATATATACACCACATACACACACACATTATATCTATATCATATCTATATATATATATATATAGCAAAATACCCACACTGCCTTAAAAGTTTTATTAAGAAGAAAATTAAACCTTTTTAAACTGAGGGAAAATATGCCAATAATTATTTGTTAAGGATCTCTTTGTATACCACATTGTGAGTTCGCCCTCCGGTTGTAATATGACCAAGCTGTGCTGAGCTTACTCTTAAGCATGCAAGTACAGTTGGCCATGTGAACAGTAATCTTGTTTCAAATCTCACAGCTTGGATTGCTGCTGTCATAATCGGTTTGAGTTTCATGGTTTGTTTCAATTACGACAGTATTTGTAGGGCTTGTGTTGAAGTGACATTCAGCATCTGTCAAGCGTTGTAAGTATACAACCAGTTTCATCGATAACTTCACATCCAGCTTTTGAGAGTTTAAACATTCATAAACATCAAAGTATCCACTACTGAAATCATCACCTGTCAATCTAAGATGTTTAAGAGGCATTGGCGGTTGTCCAAAGGTGTAAAATATTTGGCCATTTCGGTCCACTTGAAAGCGACAACCGAACAATTCAGCGGCAGCCATCAACTCACATGCAGATGCATAGGTGAAGGGCTTAAGCATTTCACTCTTATAGTGCTCCTGTGTAGTATAATTATCTCCTGTACCGTCATCAGTCCACACCTTGTACCTGTCCCAGTCATTCAATACATAAGACACAATGTTCCTCCAGATATCAAGAGTGAGCCTGATATGGCCGTGCAATATGTAACAAAGAGAATGGAAAAGATAGGTGCCATCTCCGGGCATGGAAACTACTCGGTAAATGACAGTTCTTTGATCGATGGTTATCACCTCAATAGACATGTTAATGCGGGTTAGGTTGGAATGATAAAGGAAATGGGTACCTGAACAATGTAAAGTAAGTCTAAAATACCTGTACAATAACTATAATCGTAAAAAATGAACAATAAAACAGCAGAGAAGCTGTGGATTAAATAAAAAGGCTGTAGTTATCAGCAGGGAGACGTGAATCCCGTGGCGAAGCAAGGAAGGGAATGAAGAGACCGGAGCGATGGGCGGCCTTATATAGGCAGGCAGCCAACAACGTGGGAGGCGTTGGGATGGGGGACCCAATGCCACCTCACACGGTGACTGAGCTGCAGGCTATGGACGTATATATGTACGTAAATAGGATTCAGTTAGCGTTGGGAACCCGCGTGCACAAATTTCTTGAAGATGGGCCCATAAGTAACAAAGACTGTTGAAAAGTTCAGTATGGCGGCCGAAAGTGGCATCATCCCATCGAAATAAGTACGTACATCAGTTTCGGTTAGCGCAGGGAAGCCGCCTACCAAATTTCGTGAAGATGGGGCCATGAATAAGAAAGTTCAACATGGCAGACGTTGTCGACTGTTATCGACCATTATGACCGTTACGTGTAGAATTTCAAAATGAAACCTGCTTAACTTTTGTAAGTAAGCTGTAAGGAATAAGCCTGCCAAATTTCAGCCTTCTACCTACACGGGAAGTTGGAGAATTAGTGACGTTGGAAACTTCAATATGGCGGCCGACAGTGGCGTCATACCACTGAAATAAGTATGTACATTGGTTTCGGTTAGCGCAGGGAAGCCGCCTACCAAATTTCGTGAAGATGGGGCCATGAATAAGAAAGTTCAACATGGCGGACGTTGTTGACCGTTATGAGTAGAATTTCGAAATGAAACCTGCTTAACTTTTGTAAGTAAGCTGTAAGGAATGAGCCTACCAAATTTCAGCCTTCTACCTACACGGGAAGTTGGAGATTTAGTGACGTTTGGAAAGTTCAATATGGCGGCCGACAGTGGCGTCATACCATCAAAATAAGTACGTACATCGGTTTCAGTTAGCGCAGGGAAGCCGCCTACCAAATTTCGTGAAGATGGGGCAATAAATAAGAAAGTTCAACATGGCGGACGTTGTCGACCGTTATGACCATTACGTGTAGAATTTCGAAATGAAACCTGCTTAACTTTTGTAAGTAAGCTGTAAGGAATGAGCCTGCCAAATTTCAGCCTTCTACCTACACGGGAAGCTGGAGAATTAGTGATGAGTCAGTGAGTAAGTGAGTGAGGGCTTTGCCTTTTATTAGTATAGATTTATATATATCTATACTAATAAAAGGCAAAGCCCTCACTCACTCACTCACTCACTGACTCATCACTAATTCTCCAACTTCCCGTGGGTGGAAGGCTGAAATTTGGCAGGTTCATTCCTTACAGCTTCCTTACAAAAGTTGGGCAGGTTTTATATCGAAATTCTACGCGTAATGGTCATAACTAGAAGCAGTTTTTCTCCATTTACTGTAATGGAGATGAGCTTCAACGCCGTGGGGCGGAGTTTCGTGTGACATCATCACGCCTCCCACGTAATCACGCAGTACATAGAAAACCAGGAAGAGCTCAAAAAAGCGCTTAAGAAAACATGCATTATATAATTGAGAAGGCAGCGAAACAATAAGAAGCGGCGAGTGACATATACAGCCATATTCATGAGTTCTGCTACTTCGGAAACAAAGCACGATGTAAACCTACACTTTAAATTAAGTTCATAGACAGGCTGCGCTGGCGTTTGTAATTTAGTGCCTGCCCATATAAGGCCGTCCGTCAGCGGCAATCCAATAGCAAACTGCCACGGGTAAATATTCACGGGTGAAGGACTGTGCTTATGGAGAGGAAGATGAGATGGTCAGGGTGATGTTTGAAACAAACTCAGCGAAACTGCGAGAGAAAGTTTTAAGTGCCAGGACTAAGGTAACATTAAATACAGCTATGGACATAGCACGAGATGGCACCAGCACAGCTGGGAACCTTTGATGCATGTACACCGAGCGGCTCACGTGAACTGACGCAGTGCACAGATAAAAGGCAACAGTTCCAAAGAGCTGAACAAAACCGAATTACACAATTGAAAGGCAGCAAAAATATGAAGCGTCTGATAAGCATATTCATAAATCCAGCTACTGCGGAAACAAAGCACACGGTGGAAAAAGTCAATGTCCCGCTAAAGGAAGACAGTGTAAAAAAAACCTGTGCATGCAGTGTGTCAGGTCTCAGATAAAGAAGAAGACGAGCTGTTTATTGATGCAGTAAGAAACGAATCGATGAATGAAACCTGTCATCTTTACAACGATTGACAAACATGGAATGTAACTTGAACACAACACATCCTACAAATACGAACCTGATTGAAAGAAATAATGATAATCAAATCCTTGATGACAGCAACACTCAGTAACACTCACAAAACAAATACTGTATATTGACAGTCATGTTACGTTATTTTTAAAATGTTCCCTTTTCTTTTTCTACCTTTTTTAACACACTACTTCTCCGCTGCGATACGCGGGTATATATATATATGTGTATATATATATCCCGCTCTACATAATCGAATAAAGGATACTTTATTCGCCATCAATGATTGTTTTGGTAAAGCCATACTCAGTGTATTCATTAGATGAACGGTAAAAAAGTAAGAGCGAGGGGAGGATGACTCATTGAGGCATGCAGGCTGTAGTCTTGCGTCAACTCTATCTGAATTGCGCGATCACATTTGAAAAACATATCTTTTCAAGTTCTATTTAGTCCATATGTGTCAAACTCAAGGGCACACATCCGCCCGCGTGTAATTATATCCGCCCGAGATCATTTTATATACTGTATTATTGTTATTAAAGCCCGGGTATATGAAGCGCTGGTAACACAATAAACTACAGATCCCATAATGCAGCGCTTCAGCTGCCTTGCATCAGGGTAACCTGAATGCAATTCACAAGATACAGAAAACAGCATAATTAAATAAGAATCTGACACTTCAGCGGACGTTTTAACCCGTGCACAATCACTAAGTGATTTCAAGTGAAGCTGCTTTTATGGGAGACACAAATGCACCAGTTCACCTTGCCCCACTTTCCCTGTTGCCAAGTACTGTTAAACCAAGTCGTCACTACGGTGTTCCCAAAATACGCACTTTGCTGATAAACTGAGCACACTGAGTTTGCACAGCACTTTGGTGACTTTGAAGAACAAAAAAAGTCCGTCTACATGCGGCTCGAACCTTGTGCATGTTTGGTAGCACATACCTGTGTGAGAAGCTCTTCTCAGTGATAAAGACTAACAAAACAGCACACAGGAGTCGCCTCACTGATGAGCACCTGCAATCCATCCTGAGAATCTCCACAACACAGAACCTCACAGCAAACAGAAACGAACCTGTGGCCAAAAAGATGCCAGGCGTCCAGCTCTAAAATGACATATGAGCAAAGACAACTGAATGATTTGATTTGTTATTGCACGTAAGAGCGGGAGTCAACCGTTTTAACAAACAGCGTATTGCACTGATACGAAATAGCTGTGTGTGTATATATGTAGATATGTATGTATATGTATATGTATATATATGTTTATATATGTGAATGGGTATATATGTATATATATATATATATATATATATATATATATATATGTGTATATATATATATATATATATATATATATGTTTATGTCTGTGTGTGTAAATATATATATATATGACAACAACACTCATCACTCACAACAGTGACAAAACAATTACATTGACAATCAGGTTACGTTATTTTCAAAATGTTTCCTTTTCTTTTCATTGCTTCTTTAACACACTACTTCTCTGCTGCGAAGCGCGGGTATTTTGCTAGTCTATAATAATAAAAGGCAAAGCCCTCACTGACTCACTCATCACTAACTTCCCATGTAGGTAGAAAGCTGAAATTTGGTAGGCTTATTCCTTACAGCATACTTACAAAAGTTAAGCAGGTTTCATTTAGAAATTCTACACGTAACGGTCATAACGGTCGATAACGGTCGACAACGTCCGCCATGTTGAACTTTCTTATTTATGGCCCCATCTTCATGAAATTTGGTAGGCGGCTTCCCTGCGCTAACCGAAACCGCTGTACTCACTTATTTCGATGGTATGACGCCACTGTTGGCCGCCATATTGAACTTTCCAACGTCACCAATTTTCAAACTTCCCGTGTAGGTAGAAGGCTGACCCCATCTTCATAAAATTTGGTAGGTGGCTTCCCTGCGCTAACTAAAACCGATGTACGTACTTATTTCGGTGGTATGATGCCACTGTCGGCCGCCATATTGAATATTCCAAACGTCACTAATTCTCCAACTTTCCATGTAGGTAGAAGGCTGAAATTTGGCAGGCTCATTCCTTACAGCTTACGTACAAAAGTTTAGCAGATTTCATTTCGAAATTCTACGCGTAATGGTCATAACGGTCAACAACGTATGCCATGTTGAACTTTCTTATTTATGGCCCCATCTTCTCGAAATTTGGTAGGCGGCTTCCCTGAGCTAACCGAAACCAATGTAATGCATACTTATTTCGTGGTATGATGCCACTGTCGGCCGCCATATTGAACTTTTCAACAGTCATTATTACTTATGGGCCCATCTTCAAGAAATTTGGTACACAGGTTCCCAACGCTAACTGAATCCTACTTACGTTCATTTATACGTCCATGGCCTGCAGCTCGGTCGCCGTGTGAGGCAGCGTTGGGTCCCCCATCCCAACGCCTCCCACGTTGTTGGCTGCCTGCCTACAGGGAGTGCAGAATTATTAGGCACGTTGTATTTTTGAGGATTAATTTTAATATGGAACAAACACAGTGCTATCAGTCAATCCAAAATGTTAATAAACCTGAAACCTGAATGTTTCACAACGGAAATGTGAGTGTGAACATCATCAGGGGAATACATATGTGCGCACAATTATTAGGCAGCTATTAGTGTGCAGATTTATTATGCAACTAAAGGAAAAATGAAAATTTTCCCATCTCACTTGTTTATTTTCATCTGTTATAGTGAGAATAATAAACAAACACCTCAAAATTTACAAATAAACATCTCTGACATTTCAAAAAAATAAATCAATCAATGAATGACCAATATAGCCACCCTTCTTTCCAATAACAGTCATAAGCCTTTCCATTCATGGAGTCTGTCAGTTTCTTGATCTGTTGACGATCAGCTTTTTGTGGAGCAGTGACTACAGCCTCCCAGACACTCTTCAGAGAGGTGTATTGTTTTTCTCCCCCGTAAATCTAGCGTTTAAGAAGTGCCCACAAGTTCTCGATAGGGTTTAGGTCAGATGAGGAAGGGGGGCCATGTCATTATTCCTTCATCTTTAAGGCCTTTACTGGCTGGCCACGCAGTGGAGAACTTCAATGCAAGTGATGGAGCATTGGCCTGCATAAAAATCATGGTCTTTTTCCTGTATCACTGTTTGAAGAAAGTGTCTTCGAAAAACTGGCAGTAGGTTTGGGAGTTGATTTTGAGTTCATCTTCAATGCAAAAAGGTCCAACTAGCTTATCTTTAAAAATACCAGCTCATACCAGTACCCCACCTCCACGTTGGAGTGGAGCTCTGTACCCATTACTGATCCACAGGTCCATCCATCTGGTCCATCAAGAGTCACTCTCATCTCATCGGTCCATAAAACCTTTGAAAAAAATCTGTCTTCAGATATTTCTTGGCCCAGTTTTGGCGTTTCAACTTATGTTTCTTGTTCAGTGGTGGTTGGGTTTCAGCCCTCCTTACCTTGGCCATGTCTTTGAGCACTGAACACCTTGTACTTCTGGGCACTCCAGGTAGGTTGCAGCTCTGGAATATGAAAGTACTGGAGGATAATGGGTTCCTGGTAGCTTCACGTTTTATTCTTCTCAAATCTTTGGGCAGCTAATTTGCGTCTTTTGTTCCCAACACGTTTCTTGCGACCCTGTTGACTATTTGCAACAAAATGTTTGATGGTTCTGTGATCACACACCAATATCTTAGCAATTCCAAAAGTGCTGCATCCCTCTGAAAGACTTTTTACAATTTTTGACTTTTCAGAGTCAGTTAAATCTCTTTTTTGGCCCATTTTGCCTGAGGAAAACTAGCTGCCTAATAATTCTGCACACATTGATATAGGGTGTTGATCTCCTTAGGCCACACCCTCCCTCATTACACAAATACACATCACCTGATGTGCTTAAATCCAATAAGCATTCAAGTTAATACAGCTTGGAGTTGGAATCAAGGTTATTATAGTTTTGCCTTTTTATGTTAGTTTTTATTTCTATATTTTTTCTGACCTTACTTGGAAATTCAGTTTAGTTTTAGTTTTCCTTCATCATGTATTTTTAGTTTTAGTTTAGTTTTTATTTCACAAAGACATTTCTATTTTATTTTTATATATATTAGTTTCAGTTTTAGTTTTAGTAATTATGGCATGGAGCGCCTATGGAGTTAGATTTATGTCACAATCAGACAAAACTGTACACTTAACAGATTTGGATATGAGTTTAATGTTAGTGGAAGCTTACTGTACTGCCTGGTTTATTATCTGGTTTTATTTTTGTCTGATAAAAGCAAGCATAATCAAAACTAGACACTGAATATGAACAATTTTAGACAGTTTTATAATTTTTAAAATATTTTCTCATGAAAATCACATGGGCTTAGGAAGAACAGGGCTCTTAGACTTGAATCAGTGTGCAGACCCCACCTAGCTGTATTGAGGGAAACAAAGAACAATAAGCATGTAGTTTCAAGGTTAAGTGTGGTGAGTCTTGAATAGCCCACCATAAGAACAGTAAACCCATAATGAGCAGGGCAAGAGCAGGTAATAAGAGTATGGACAGGCACAAAACAACAGAGACAGCGTCTGAGATTAGGAACAATATATACATTATCTAAACCTGTTTATCCAGAGGGATTTCAGAAAACCTGGAGCCTACCGCGGCAGGTTTGGATGCAAGGCAGGAAAAATCCCTGGTATGCAATATATATGATAAGGCTGATGTTAAAAACAAAAAGAATATGATATTTCAACTATCTATTTTGGGAGAGAGAGAAAAACATTGAAAAAAGGGAGACAAATATTTTAAAATATTCTGGTAATGGATTACTTTCACAATATTAGGGATTTTGAGTTGTGAATATGAACTAAAAAAGATAAATTAATAAATATGGAATAAATACAAAAACCCACTAGTAGTTTTTCATTACTTGTCAGACTCCTACCTTTGTTTGTATCGCCGTTTTAAACAATGTTTTTAAAGCAAAAGTGATTGGTCAGTAACAATATGCTGATCTTGTATGAAGACCTAGTCAGTCTCTCGATCAGCGCCGTTTTATTTTAAAATCCAGGAGTGGTCTCCCCTCGATTTTCTTGTATACTCAGATATGGGGATGGATATTTGAGGAGTAAACTGCAAGACAATGATTATATTTTAATATTATGTACATTACCATCAACAACAAATCAAATTAATAATATATTGAACAATTATTAAAAAAGTAAAGTTGAATAAATCGGACTCTGCAGCTGTATAAATAAAAAAATTGAGTATGTGTTCAGATAAAGTACCACTTCTGGGTGATGGATTTGGCCGAAAAGTTAATACAGATCTACAATTGTGGTGTAACAACCACATGCCGAATTTCATCCATCTATCTACGTTTTTGAGATAACGTGTTTACACACGCACAGAGACGCGCACACACGCAATTCCAAAAAACAGTATCGTTGGACACTTGTTAGTCTATAACGTCAAGATTCATCAAAATATCAAGGTCGAATTTTTTCATGATTACTTTACTTTCTGTATACTTCGTATATGAGAAAGTAAAAACGATTTCTCCTGTGCTAAGTGGCAGGTGAATTGCTGTCAACAAATAGCAGACACCTGAGAAATAAACTGAAACGTTACTCATTTGTGATTTTTCTATGGTAAACGTTTTATTGACCAGCACATTCTGATTTCAGCCATTTGAATTACATCTTGATACACAAAAAGCATAAAGAAAGGCGGCACGCAAATCGCTTTCTATTTCACATGCTTTATGCTCCTGCACTCAGCTTGCTCTGTCACCGCAAATGCTGTGTGAACTGCTGCCCTCCTTCACCAGCTGCCGTTCACTGGATGAATATATGCGGGCTCGTGGTGGATGACTTTCTGTTTTAGAGTTTAAACTTACAAGGGTTAAAGACTAACGGCAAGAATATTCATTCAAAAACGAAAACTACAAATATTTTAGTAAATTATTATTTTATTTCAGTTAGTTTTTCCAGCTACTTTAATAGTTTCGTTTAGTTTTAGTTTTTCATTTCGGTTTTGTTAATTATTTTATTTCAGTTTACGAAAATGTTTTTTTAATAATAGTTTCAGTTTTGATTTTAGTTTTCGTTAACTATAATAACCTTGGTTGGAATATACGCATTAAAAATGATGATATGGTCAAAATACTCACTTGCCTAATACTTGTGCACACAGTGTATATAAGACCGTCCGTCACTCTGGTTTCTACATTCCCTTCCTTGCTTCGCCACGGGATTCACGTCTCCCTACTGATAACTACAGCCTTTTTGTTTAATCCACGGCTTCTCCACTGTGTTATTGTTTGTTTATTACAATTATATTTATTGTGTAAGTATTTTACACTTACTTTACATTGCTCAGGTACCCATTTCCTTTATCATTCCAACCCCCATTACCATGTCTATCAAGATGATCATATTGCACGGCCATATCAGTCTCACTCTTGATATCCGGAGGAACATTGTGTCTTATGTATTGAATGACTGGGACAGGTTCAAGGTGTGGACTGATGATGGTACAGGAGATAATTATACTACACAGGAGCACTATAAGAGTGAAATGCTTAAGCCCTTCACCTATGGTTCTGCATGTGAGTTGATGGCTGCCACTGAATTGTTCGGTTGTTGCTTTCAAGTGTACCGAAATGGCCAAATAATTTACACCTTTCAACAACCGCCAATGCAATGCCTCTTAAACATCTTAGATTCACAGGTGACGATTTCAGCAGTGGACACTTTGATGTTTATGAATGTTTAAACTCTCAAAAGCTGGATGTGATTTTATCGATGAAACCGGTTGTGTGCTTACAACGCTTGAGAGATGCCAAATGTCACTTCAACACAACAAGTCCTGCAAATACTGTCATAATTGAAACAAACCATGAAACTCAAACCGATTACGACAGCAGCAGTCCAAGCTGTGAGATTTGAGACAAGATTACTGTTCACATGGCCAACTGTACATTGCAGCCTTAAGAGTAAGCTCAGCGCACAGCTTGGTCATGTTACAACCGGAGGGCCGAACTGACAACATGGTATACAAAGAGATCCTTAACAAATAATTATTGGCATATTTTCCCTCAGTTTAAAAAGGTTTACTTTTCTTCTTAAAAATTTTAATGCAGTACTTTGCCGCTGCGAAGCGCGGGTATTTTGCTAGTTAGTAATAATAAGAAGAAGAGCACACTACATATGTGCGAATGATGTAAGAATCACTTTCGGGTTCACCAGAATCACTTTTCATTTCACTGTCCGTTTTAAATTCACTGCCTGAAGACAAAGTCACCTTGTTATCACTCCTGACACCATTATGAGCATAGATGACGAGCATCTACACCGTTACCCAGATAATGATTGGGCCTGATACTTATGCAAGACAAACCTATACCACTGCCCAATGTAACACTCAGGACTAACATTTTTAGCAATGCTTTTACGTCCTGATTGGTACTCAGTTCTAACGCTAAGTAGGTTAATAGCATCCATGATCACTTGCTCACCTACTAGTGACCGGAGCAGTCCACCGGCTGTGGTGTATTTATTGGTGAATATTTATTGATCTTAACTTTCTCGTTGACTCAGTGATCTTCTCAGTGTCAATATAGGTTCTAATTGGGGCTCTCAAGACACTGAGCAAGGAGTCCAAGTGTATGTGCTTGCAAGTGTCCTCGATAAAAGATCCAGGCCTTTAATGACCTCTTGGGCACAACCATCACCAGTGTATCTGTCTGTGGAGAGAATGTTGACAGCATCAAGAGTTTACTTACCTTGGCAGGAAGATTCGTGTCTCTTGTGACTCTTCCTAAGAAGTCAGTAGACGGATTGGGAGAGCATGGAGAGTCATGAGGTCGCTGGAAAGAGGCATGTGGCACTCATGATACTTTGGTAAGAGGACGAAGATCCAAGGCTTCAGAGATGTTTCCTGTTTTTTCTTTTATAAGGTTACAAGACATGGATGCTCTCCATTGCCTTCGGTACTATGTCTCTTCAGAGAATGAAGAGTTTGACTTTGTGTTGAACGAGCAGTTGCTCACAGAATCCCAAAAGATGCACATTACCTGCATTGGGAGGGGGTGTACTACAGCCATGTGGCATGATTCCTTGAGGTGATCCGGCTTGCTGCAATTGTTAATGATTGTTGTGGATCCCGAGCGGATGGACCAGCCCAAGGGGATGCCCACGTAATACCTTGCTGTGGCAGACAGATGGTCATTTCTGGAGGGTGGGACTGAATCGCGTGTCTGCCTGGGGAGTGGCCAATCAGGATCACAAGACATACTTTGTGTGGTAGGTGTGGCAACGTGCTGTACCAGTGAATTCTCCCCAACCTGACCTGATCTACAGGAAACATACCTCAGAGATTTTGGTCCATATTGACATGATAGCATCATACACATGCTGCAGATTTCTCAGTTGCACATTCATGATGCAAATCTCCTGTTCCACTACATCCCAGAGGTGCTCTGTTAGATTGAGATCTGGTGACTGTGGTGGCCCTTTGAGTACAGTGAACTCATTGTCATGTTCAAGAAATCAGATGATTTGAGCTTTTTTGACATTATCTTGCTGGAAGTAGCCATCAGAAGATGTGTACATTGCAGTCATAAAGGAATGGACATGGTTCACAACAATACTCAGGTAGGCTGTGGCATTTAAAAGATGCCCAAAGTAAGCCAAGAAAATATCCCCACACCATTACACCACCACTAGCCTGTACCATTAATACAAGGCAGGATGGATCCATGCTTTCATGTTGTTGATGCAAAATTATGACCCTACCATCCAAATATAAAGCAGAAATTGATATCAGGCAGTGTTGTTCCAATCTTCTATTGTCCAAATTTGGTTAGCCCATGCAAATTTTACCCTCAGTTACCTGTTCTTAGCTGACAGGAATGGTCTCCTGCTGGTTCAGGTTTTGACATGTTGTGTGTTCAGGGATGCTCTTGTGCATGCATCTGTTGTAACAAGTGGTTATTTGAGTTAATGTTGCCTTTCTATCAGAATGAACCAGTCAGAGCATTCTCCTCTGACATCTGCAATCAACAAGGCATTTTCGCCCAGAGAACTGCCGCTCAATAGATATTTTCCCTTTTTTAGACCATTCTCTGTAAACCCTAGTGATGGTTGTGCATGAAAATCCCAGTAAATCATCAGTTTCTGAAATATTCAGACCAGCCTGTCTGGCACCAACAACCATGCCATGTTCAAAGTCACTTAAATCATATTTCTTCCACATTTTGATGCTCAGTGTGAACTTTAGAAGGTGACTTGACAATTTCTACAAATCTAAATGCCTTCACCCCCCTGTGGCCAAACTTCATACAATGGGAGACCGAGCCTTTGCAGCCGCTGCTCCACTGCTCTGGAATGCCCTACCAGAGAGCCTAAGAACACAGCACAGCTAAAGACTTTTCTTTATAGGAAAGCTTATTAACAAGAATGCTACAATTATTGTTGTTTTATCTCTGTTTTTATCATGCCTTTGTTTAATCTTTTTATGTTGCACTTTGAGATTTACTGCTAATGTAAAGAGCCCTATAAATAAAATGCATTATTATTATCATTATTTTTATTATTATTATTATAAATGCATTGAGTTGCTGCCATGCGATTGGCTGATTAGATATTTATATTAAAAAGCAATTGAACAGGTGTTCCTAATAAAGTGGCCGATAAGTGTACAATGCCCATTATATGACACTATTATATGTCCTGGTAATAATATAATAACCAGAACTGGTTTGTCATAACATTTTTGTTGTTGGCAGTGGGGAGGGGGGTTGTCTAATTTTTACTCTCCAAAATTATGGTCAGCCTAGTCAAACCATTGTAGCACACTTTCACAACTGTGTATACGCTAGCTACAGTATTTTACACTATTTAATATGATAGAGATGCATTTATGGAATATCACCTAATATTTTCTACAGTTTGTCCCAAAAGGATAACAGCTTTATCAGCACTGTACAGTATATCATCTGAGAAATTGGTTTCCTTGAAATACTTTTGAGGTCTTCAGTGGATAACAAAGGATTAACACTGAAGTTTGTATAAAATTACTGGAATAAAACTGTAACAAGTTCTAAAAGCACCTAATACCACTACCAAAACAAAGTTATAAATAAAACAAATTTCAGAAATATTTTACTAGTCTTTTTGAAATGGAAAATAAAGCAATTTTTAGGCTTTTTATTCAATACTAAAGCACAGTATGGGGACAAGATAGACAGCCTGGATAAGTACTTAGTATTTTCAGGAAGAAGAAATGACACAACAGCATATGGTTTTCCATACATTTAGACATAGTAAGAGCGTTGCATGGTGTTAGCCATTATTGATGACCCCTTTTACTGACTAACTGAACAGATTACAATATGCAAGTTTTCAAGGCAGTAATACTATTCAGAACACAATTCTTCCAACCTCAACATAAAGCTGAACCTTAATTACTTAAAAATTGGAGTCAGCTTCCTTGACACTACTGCTCACTTGAAAAATAATACCCTTACGACCTCTATTTTAACAAAACAACATACAGACGGACATACCTGAGAAATGATAGCTTCCATCCTAAGCATATAAGGAGCTCCAACATTTTCAGCCAAGCAATACATTAAGTTTGTATTTGCTTAGACCTGACAGACTGGGATAAACATTTGCAAGAGCTTGGACAAGGTTTCATTAGACAAGGATATACTCCCAAAACAATGGACACTCAAACAAGAAGAGCTACTGCCTTACCCAGAGACAACCGTTTGGGATATAAAACCAAAGACAATAAGAACCAAATCCCCCTTGTTGTAACCTATAACCCACATCTTGAAGCACTTCACAAAATTATAAAAGAACTTGGTTCATTCCCACAGCCTCCCCTCCTGGCATACAGACAACCACTAAACCTGCAGCAACTAATTGTCCGAAGCTCCTTGAGTGAACCAACAGAAAATGGTACATCTCCCTGTCTACAGAAGAAAAGTAAATGTGTGGTTACATTTATAATACAAATTGTGTAGTTATGCCACACTACCAAGAACATCGCATAAAGAGATAACTTACCTGTGGATCATCTAATGTAGTCTACCTAAGTCAGTGTACAAAATGTCCCAACACTGCACTCTATGCGGAAGAAACTGAACAAACACTCTGCCAAAGAAAAAATTTACACAGGTTCCACATTAAGCATGGCAGTAAAGATGTTCCTGTAGGAGCTCACTTCAGTATACGTAAATAAAAGATTTTATTTTTTCTCCAGCCGTCTGAAGTTTTTTTGTTTTTTCTGTCCCCCCTGGCCATTGAATCTTACTCTTATTCGATGTTAATTAATGTTGATTTATTTTGTTTTATAATTGTGTCTTTCATTTTTCTATTCTTTAATATGTAAAGCACTTTGAGCTACTGTTTGTATGAAAATGTGCTATATAAATAAATGTTGTTGTTGTTGTTCAGTAGCTCTGGACAACGTGAGAAGGACTTTAAAGTCATAGTGCTTATGGGAAACTTTCAGACACAGCAGAAGAGAAAGGAATGGGAAGTTAAACATTTAGCAAATTACAACACGGTTTAAATAGAGAGAAGAGTTTTATGACCAGTGTGATGGACGGCCGGGACGCCCCTGCTGCATATGTTTCGGGGGAGCCATCATGGTCAGCTCAATACCTCCCCCGGGACGCTTGGTGGCAGCCTCCCTGGCCAATGTTGATTCCCCAGTCTCCCGCATGGCTCCATGGGACATGGAGTCCTCCATAACCTAGGTGGGAGCTGGGATGGCCGCTAGGGGGTGCTGCCGAGATTAAACAACCTGGCTGGACGAGTCATCAGCCCCACCCAGAGGTGCAATTGAGACCAGGTGGTCAAGCACCTGGAACACTTCCGGGTGGGCTATAAAACAGGCCACCCTCCACCACTAAGGGGTCAGAATCGGGAGGAAGAGGACGAGGTTGCCTGGGAGGAGTGGTGGTGTAAGGTGGAGAGTTGTTTGTGGAATTGTGTAAAGTGCTTTTGGGACTGTGTATTGCCTGTGGGTCACGGGGAAGACATGCGCCCACGGGTGAAGAAAAATAAAAGTCTGTGTGATTTTTACACGTGCCTCTGCATAAGTCTGTGCTGGGTAGGGTGCTATATAGCGTCTTTCACACCAGATATGAGGATTGTTTACATCTCTTTGACTGACCCAGAAGATTTGAATACAGATCCAGATTGTAAGAAAAACGCATCAAAAACTTCAACACATTTTTGAACAATTGTGTTATGAAAAGATCTTAACTATACGTCTCCTGCCAGACTCGGGAGGTCGGTTGATTTTTGACATTGAAGATGGACCACTTAAAGGTTTTGTTTCTTTCCTAGTGTATACTATATATAAACATGGGGAACTGCAGTTTCTTTACTACTGCTTGCCTGAAGAAGAGGCCTGGGCTGTCTCGAAAGATTGCATATTGTAATCTGTTCAGTCATCCAATAAAAGGTGTCATTTTACTTGACTTCTTATCTCATACATTCAGAAAGAAGCCAAGACTTATAGACCTGTATGTCTCTCATGCATTGACTCAGCTTTCATGACTTTAACAGATGCAGAATGGACAAAAACAGGATAAGAAGCAAGTAGGGGTTAAAATACTGCTCACTCATAAGAATATGAATGTTTAACTCAGGTTAACTGGTAAAATTGGAAATTATTAGAGAATTGGAAATAAACTTAAACCCTTAACACTAAAAGTAAAAGGGGAAGTAAAGAATTTGGGTGTAATCATGGACTTTAATATTAAGCGTATTACCAGGATTGTATTTTTCCATTAGGAACATTGCAAAAGTTAGACCTCTTAAAACATCACAAGATGAAAAGAAATTAATTAACGCTTACCAATGGGACTACTTTAAAAAAAAAAATGACACAGCAGGGGGGTGTACAAGTGGGTAGCTACAGTGGCTCGAATTCCATATCCCTTCCTCTCATTGGCCCAAATGCTCTTTTCATCCGTTAGAATCTACCTGATCATCATTAAGCAAAACAGAGTGTGTCCTTTTTAATGTTTAAAAAAATATTAATAATTTTCATCCACATTACCAAGTCAGGACACCTGCAGGGATGCTTGGGAGCTGGAGTCTGGAGGTGCAGCCCTGGCAGGGTTCCTGAGTTTTGTTAGAGGGTACTATCAGGGGAAAACCTTCCTACTTTTTCTATGGCCTGGAAGTACTTCCTAGAAGACATGGTGCGGTAACAGAAGCTTTCCAAGATCTGACCTATGAGAAATCTACTGCCTCACTTCAGTTGATTCAGAGCTGGAAGGAAGGAAGGCAACACTCAACTGAAGAAAGCAGGAAGGTTTGCTTATTATTTTGATTTACAGTGGCTCCTTATTGGACAGAGGATTTGGGAAAAGTGCTTTTATTGAATACATCTCTCATTTTCACCTCAACGTATGATTTATTGCTGTGTCTGTAGTTTGGCGCTCTCAGTCACCTCCTAGTGGTCACACAAGGTATTTATAGGAGCCTATGGGGTGAGTGAAAATTTCATTTTGTATTAAATGTTGCTATTGCAAAACTCAGTAATAATGTATATTTGGTTTACATAAAATTGGTAAAAAAATTGATATACTGTATTTTCATTGTTGCCTATTTTGTGTATTTTGTTGATTTATGTTAACTTTTATTTTTTCACATTTTCGCCAAAAAAAGATTATTATTTACAGTATTTATTATTTTGCCCATTGTTTCTAAGACTGTAGTGCATTACAAGACTTTTACATTATGACGCTCATTATGACATGCTACAATGTGTATTGCTTGTATGATTTATTGTATCAACACATGCCTGGTTAGGATACATATCAGGTTTGGAATAGCAAAAATGCAGCATCCCTCAGGTAGTATTATTTACCATATCAACCCTGAAGAGGACAGTATTTTTGCTCACACAAAATTATAAATTGCAACAGAAAATGTTTATGTTTAATTGTGTAATTTAAAAGCCAAACTACAAAGTATATATAGTTGAGTTTTTCCACCAAACTCTAAACATGCTTTGGATTTCTATTTTTGTCTTTGTATTATTATGGCATATGCTAGAAAATAAACTGGCTTAAAGTAAATTAATGTTAAGATGTGCTTATTTGTTAACATATCCCCATTGTTAACATACATTGCTTACATAGCAACACAAATGCAGATATAAATATAAGATTAAAAATGGTTTCCACTGTCTGCATGTTCAATAAGGGTTCCTAGAGACTCTAAACTACACTAGCAATGGGGGAATATGAATGAATATGCCCGTGCACTGTGATAAGCTGTCCACTGATGGCTCATGCCTTGCTGCTGGTATAGACAGCAACTCTGCAAAATGCTGAAATGAAAAATTCAGAAAATGAATGTCATGATGATGAATGTCTTGTCACGACCTGCATGACAAGAACTTCTACCTAATAACTGTAATCATCAATGGTTTTTTTTAAATTACATGACTGAAATAATGTATGATAAGGGTGCATGTATGATTATAGACTTGATAATAAATAACAATAATTCTTTTCTCACTACTCAATTGATGCAAGTTTCCAATGTGTGATCTGTGCACAGTTTGTATGCCTACTAAGTGTTTCAAGCAGGGTCTACTAGTATCTCTGTTTACCTCAAACAGGTCCAAAATAATACTATCATGCTGAATGGCAGCATTAGCACAACACAAATAAAAACCAGGGGCTTCATTTATAAAAGCTTGCACAGAATTATCGTAAATCTGAACATATGATTATTTCATAAATGTTCGCATAAATCACTTATAAAATATCTATATGCACAAATAACTCTTAAATCCTTTTGAAACAGGAGCTCAAATACCATCCCAGCAGCAAAGTACGACATAAGCCTAGAGAGGATGGTGGTCTACGGGAAGGTGAGAGGAAAATTGGATTAGCCTTAAAAAAAAAAAAAACTGCTTCAATTCTATGATGCTATGTTTGCAATGACACAGTGTTATGTGTCTAGTGCTTATAATGAATTTACAATGTTAGAAAGATGATTAACTGAAGTTATGAGCTGAGACCTTGTCAGGAACAGTCAGTGTTTACCCACCACCGGGGAAACACTAGGAGCATCTCAGACAAACAGTGAGGCAAAAAAGTCAAACAAATTGCAAGAGCTACCCGACAACTGAATTCAATACATCAGTTGAGGATGCTAGGACCAGCTTATATTCTAGGATATGATAAACCAGTAACTGACCACTACTCACCTTCCCAATTTCTATGGGGTAACAAATAGTTTTTTAATTTGGAGAAGTGGGATTTTTTGATACATAGTTAGCTAAGAGGCTGCCGTGTACAACTGTCCTTGCACATAAAGCCTCTAATATTGTTAGAAGTAGAGTCTGAGGTGAAGGCTCAGCTGGTGAAAAGGTGCTTGGTGCTAGTTTACTTGTCAAGTAAGCAATCCACCCCATCTGACAGAAAAAAATAACCTGCCCTCATTATAAATATCAAACTCGAAGCCAGTTACAAGAAGACAATATGAGGATTAGTTTTTGAGCCAAATTGTGCAAGAGAAAGAGGCACTCTAGAGGAGCCCTCAAATACTGTAATTCTGCAATTAATTATAAATTCTTATCATCAACTGCTATCGTAATGACCTATTTTATGATCAGAAATATCTGCATCAGTGCGGTAAATAATTACTGAAATATAGAATAGTTTAAGTAACTTGGTTCCCTGTGTTTCTGCTTCTGTCTCTCTCTATCTTTCTGCTTTATTTTGTTAATGAAGGAACCATTTCTGAAGATGTTTGACTTCCTTGGTATTATTCTGATTTTCAGGATTATTCTGCCCCTCCTATCACAAAGTCAAAAAAGACAAATAAATACTGTAAGTTTCCCCATGAAGTACATTTTCATCATACAATAAAAGTATTTTCTAAAAATGGCTGGGGTAATCTCACAATGTAAAGCTCAAAATGAATGTAGGCACACATTGCCGTTGGTGGTGCATTCAGAGAGAACCCATCATCAAGAGAAAGATCACTACTTCTTTAAGTGCACAGTCATCCTTTCTTCTGTTCTTACCTATATTTTCAATAACATTTGTCTTGAAACTCCAAGAAAGACAATACTCAGAAGACATAATGTACCCAATTTTTACATCTGGAAATGATACCTAGTTCAAAGAAGATTTTCTCCATTTTTCTTTCATATACTATCTGCAATACACTAGTTCATCATTTAAAATAAAATTACCACCAAATTTCCAGCACAAATTAAGATCATACAAAATACTCACTTACCTGAACTCTAAAACTTGACATACATTTTCAAAAACGTACTTCTTCCTAAAAAGAGTGCCTGATATGAAAGGCTGGAGCATCAGTCTATACTTGAAGCTCAGAACAATTTCAGCAACAAAAGCCTCCCAAGTCAGTCTTAAACAAAGACTGCATACATTCAACTCAAAGAGGGCTCATTTAGAGCCTACTCTCTAAACTTTTATGCTTGTTAACATTTGCAGTGATACTTTATTGTTGCAGTCAAGCATTTGCAAAGATGTTAAGATAGAAGAAGGAGGATTAAGCTCCAGTCATTTTTTATTAAATAATATAATACACATTCTTAACTTGAAGTTAATTAAAGATCATTTAATTCAGTGGATTGTAAGTACTCTCATTTTGCCACATTATACATGTTAAAATTTTTATTTTCTGGTATCAGATGTTTGTAGACTAGAGGAGAGTCATAAATGATGTTAGGGAAATATTAGAAACATCAATTACTGCACAACTAACTGCCATCAAAAGAAGGAGATCAGCAGGATACACACCAGATGCTGGTGCCATGAAATCAAATGTAGTGGCATACCATTAAAAAATAAAAAGCATAGAGAATAACTATTTGATATTATTTCAGTTTCGGTTCACAAAACAAATAAATTATTTTAACTGACCTAACAAATACATCAGGATACAGGGTATTTTTTTGGATCAGTTACTCTTATTGATCGTACTGCTGTCAGATACATATCTTGCTAAGATATGGCAAGACATTGGTATGCCTTGGAAAATAACTGGGGTTCTGAATCAAATTATCTAGTATTAAACAATGTGGCCTTGTAATTAGGTTAGTATTACCTTAATGGAATATTACCCTAATTAACTGAAATCACTTGACATTTCAATGAATACACAACAGACACACTATGAAAGAATAACCAACAATAAGCATACATTAGGTTGTTATACTCTCTAATCATGGCACTGAAGAATAATGGCAAGTTGCATTTTGTTTAGAAAATTCCGAACAAGAATTGTGCTGTTGTCTGTACATATGACAATAAGGACTTCACAATCCATGAGCTTTTAAATGTAGAAATTATTTCTATAATTTCTAGTTTACTGAAACAGATAGTTTATGATGATCATACAGATGAAAATGGGGCCAAGGTTAGCAGTTTCAGCAACTGGATTCCTTGTGATCTGCATGTCATTGTTTAAGTTGGCAGGTAGCTAGAACAAGTCATTAAATGTGAAATCAGAAAAAGCAAGAAACCTAAAATTACCCCAAAAGAAAAAATAGTTTTGGTTGAAACAAAAATCAGCAGTTTCTACAACTCTTTCCTTTTTAGCAAAAAAGCTACTAGGTATAATCTTAATATTAATTATAAATAAAAAAAAACTGAACTCTTAATTAAAAAGCATTAAACCATTACTTCATTTGTTTACATTCATAAAAAGAACAGGTTTAATGTGATGAGCAATACCAAGCTGACCTTTGAAAGAATCATCATAGAGTGTACAGATTGACGTTATTTAGCTTAAAACACGGAGAAAACAACATGTTGTAAATGTTGAATGAAATGGCTGTACCCTTACTGACTAATATTGGTTGCCTGTGGAAGCCCTTACTGTATGATGATCGAAAATTAAAACCTATTTTCAGCCTGTTCATTATTCATATAATTCTTTGCATGTGCCAAAATATGATACTAATAACAAATAGAATAAACAGCTCTAACCTCAAAAAAAGACCTAATGTTTTCTGGATTAATTTAAATTGATACAGTTTTATTGCTCTCAAAGGATTATTTAAACTTTCAGTAAAAAGCTGTTGAAACTCAACATTATGGCATGCTATTAGCATGAAAAACAAGCTATTAATTTACTCCAAAACATTTAAAGAATCTGAGACAATTATCGAAGCAACCACAATATTTCTACTATTGCTCCTCTATATGATGTATCTTAGATGTCTACAAAATGTTATGAGAAGTTTATAGTATTGTTACTGATGCAATGATGAAGCACATCACTTTGCTTTCATTGAGCTTAAGGCTTAAAATTTAACACAGTCTTAACATTATAAATATGAGTCAGTAATGGAAGTACTCAAACAATTTACTTAAGTGAAAGTACAAACAAACAAAAATGTACTACAGTAAATGAATTTCCATAAAATATTAAGCAAAAATACTTGTTTAGTATATTCCCTGATATAAGAGTATAATAAGGCATTGATATGCCTACTGAATGCATATTGTGTTAAATACAAAAATAGTGAAGGCTGTGCCATTTTTATTAAGAATGATGCAGATTAAACTACTGACAAAACTGGATTAAGACCTCCATGGGCCCCAAATTGCCCAAATTCATAAGGCCTCTCCCACAATCCCCTCACTACTACTGTTATGAATGTCACATGTCAATAACAAATAAGATACAGGCCATAAAGCAGAAAGAAAGAAAAAAAAACACAAACCTCCATAAACTTTAAAACTTTATGTTGTGTCAATTTGACTTTTTTTGTTCATTACAGAGTTGAGGCTGAAAAAAAATAATTACCAATACACTGCACACAATATCATAAAATACAACAAACACAAAAATATATTAAAAAATAAATAAATAATTCAGCCTACTAATGCATATTATTGCTTAGTATAAAGCCAATTAATAAACCACCAGACTTACTTTTTAAATAAGCCATCTGGAAGGGTCCCTAAAGTGAACTTTAGCTGATGTCATATCCTCCAAATCAGGGCAGACAAAAAAGGGTGTGTGTGAAATAAACACACTCAATAAAGTTTAAATATTTAAGGTAAGGTAAATCCTCCATAATAACTGAATGTGAATGCTTTTGTAGTTGCACAGATTTTTTTGTCTCAGTTTTGCCCTGCGCTCTAAGTGTGTGACTCTCAAAATACCAGTTATTATAGTTCAAGAAAAACGGCATATTGTACATTTATTTTCTAAACAGCAGTTTTTTCAGTTAATTTTTATTAGGTAAAACACATGCATTAATATATATATATATATATATATATATATATATATATATATACACACACACACACACACACGCACACGCATTTGGGGGATGCAAATGTGTCAGAAAAAGAAGGGCTGGCTTTTGACATCAAAAATATTATATTATATTCTGTTTAAAACTATTCAAATAAACAGTACAAAACAAATAATATGTTCTAATAAAATGTATTGTATTAGTATATTGGATGAGAAAATTATCAATAACAGAGTTCTCATTTGCCAATGATGTTTTAGCTCTAACTAGAAAGAATCACAAATCAGATGGGTGGTACCTTCACAATGAGGCATAGACATCTAAATGAAAGAACAGACAGCATCACATATGCTCTTCAGCTGTTGACCTCTACTGAATTGATTAAATCAGGCTCATGTAATTGATTACCATGGTTCACTGTAGAATCATTCAAAAATAATCATTTATGAAATGTCCATCACTATCTCCAAATTACAAACAGAAATGTTACTGTACAATGTAATGCAATGCCATGTAGAAATGTAGAGGAGTAAAAATATATTTTTATATAAATATATTTGCTGTAAGACAAAGTTTGGTAAAAGTAAAAAATATTCACAGTTAAATCTATTTAAGTAAAGTTGAGATAAGGGAAAAATGTAGATACGTACACTAAAAAGGTAATTGTACTTCATTACTTTCAGCATTCAATGAAATGAAAATAAAACATAAATTAAGCAAATTCATCACTACTGGGTGGCATCAGTCACAAAAAAATGATCAACTGTGGACTGAATGGCACCCATAACAAAGCAAACTCACACTTACTTTTATAAGGCTTTAAAAGGCTAGTCATATAAGGTTTATAAGAAACAAACTACTGACATACAGCAATGCTAAAGAAATATATGGTACAAGTGTAAAGAACACAACATGAATGTTTAAACCACCAAATTAAGCCTGGTGCATAAAAGTTTAATAGCATAGGGTTTTCACAAGAAACATCAATTATACAGGAAAATAAATGAATAACTTTACTAACAGGGAATATGCAGATTAAAGCAAATTAATATGAATGTTTTTGAAAAATCATACTAACCTAATTGGATGAGGGTCAACAGCCACAAAAGAACAGAAGTTTAAAATCTGACAATGAAGAAAAGAATGATGCCAGTTAACTTTTTAAAGTACATTAGAACAATCTTCACTGAAATAGGTCATTCAACTAAAAAAACTACCTCAGCTAGACTCTACAAGATAACACTGAGTTGAGATCTAAAGGTTCCTACTTTCTACCATACCACTTGTAATTTATTTCATGTGCCTATGGTTTTTTGTCTCAAGAAAAAATGCCAACTGCCCTAGAATATACCTGTGATCAGATCATTCCATTATTTAGGTCTTACAATTTCTTTCTCTGTAATTGAAAGTTCATTGGTTAATTATGGAAGCGTTAACAAAGCAATAAAAGACTCAATTCATATGTGGGATAAAGTACATTTCTGTCTTTGGGTACAACAATCTTCATTAAAATTTATTTAAATTTTAAATTGTATTGATATTTAAATTTTATTAACATGATGGTACTTTTGGCAAACAATTCCTGGTTTCTGGAAAGAGATAAAGCCTCTTCCTCTTGTACCATCTTGGTGGTTGCACATTATCTTCCTAAAGAATCCAAGCATTATACAGGGCGTTGTACTGGGCTAATGTTTAAAAATCTGTCAAATTTTTTTTTTTATTAATTTTATTACAATCCATACAAAGCAATCAAGTTTTTACAAAAAGAAAAATTGAGTTAAGAACAGATCGATCCCCACCCTGAGAGAGAGCAAGCCAAACGTGTAAAATTTAAGGCTTGTAAACATACCTAAATTAATAAATTCTCTGTGCTTTATAAACTTATTTTAAAATATTACTGATTAGATCCTGCCATGTTTTGAAAAAGTCTGTACAGATCCTCTAACTGAGTATTTGATTTTTCCAATTTCAAATAATATAACACATCAGTTTCCCACTGACTTAAAAGAGGAGAGTTTGGGTTCTTCCAGTTTATCAGAATAAGTCTGCGTGCCAACAGTGTAGTGAATGCAATCACAATTTGTTTGTCTTTCTCCACTTTAAGCCCTCTGGAAGAACCCCAAACACAGCTGTTAATGGGTTAGGAGGGATTGTGAGTCCAAGGCTGCCTGAAAGGTAATTAAAAAGTTTTGTCCAGAATAATGTTAATTTGGTGCAGGCCCAGAACATGTGACCCAGTGAGGCTGGGGCTTGGTTGCAACGTTCGCAGGTTGGATCATGCCCTGGAAACATTTTGGAGAGTTTTAGTCGAGACAGATGTGCTCGATATATAATTTTGAGTTGTATAATTGTATGCTTTGCGCATATGGAGCTCGAGTGAATTCTCTGCATTGCTACTTTCCACTCCTTTTCTGATATATTAATTGAGAGATTTTTTTCCCAGTGTCCTCTTGGATCTTTGAAAGGAAGGGATTGTAAAATGATTTTATATATTGTAGAGATGGAGTCTAATCCTTGAAATTGAGCAATATTTTTCCAGCATGGATGAGGGTGCAAGATGAGGAAAATCTGGAAGGTTCTGTTTAACAAAGTTCCTGATTTGAAGATAGTGAAAGAAATGTGTAGCTGGAATGTTAAATTTGGAATGTAATTGTTCATAGGATGCAAAGACGTTGTCTATATAAAGATCTCTAAGCAAGTTAATTCCAAATTTTTCCAGATATTAAAACTGCATATGTTTGTGAAGGTTGAAAGAGGTGGTTCTCTTGCAGGGTGCCACAGATAGAAGCTTCTCCGTCTTAAAATGCTTTCTACATTGGTTCCAGATTCTAAGTGAGTGGAGCACAATTGGGTTATTAGTGTATTGCCGATAACGTGTGTTTATTGGAGCACAGAGCAAGGAATACAAAGATGTACTGCAGGATTTTACTTCTATTGCGGTCCAAGCCTGTGTATGTTCTTCTATTTGTGTCCAGGTTCTTATCGCCTGTATATTTGCTGCCCAGTAATAAAACTGGAAGTTAGGTAGAGCCATGCCACCTTCTGCCTTTTGTCTTTGTAGGGTCGCTCTTTTGATGCGTGGATGTTTTGAATTCCAAATAAATGAGGTTATTGTTGAATCTAATTGCTTAAAGAATGATTTATTAATGTATATTGGGATGTTTTGAAATAAAAAGGAGCTTAGGAAGAATATTCATCTTAACAGTGTTAATTCTTCCAGCTAGTGTGAGATGAAGGGTTGACCATCTATGCAAGTCTTGTTTAATTTTTTCCATGCAGAAGACGAAATTTTGTTGATAAAGAGCTTTATGTTTACTTGTGATGTTTACCCCTAGGTATTTAAACTGTTCTGCAATGATAAAAGGTAGGGTGTCTAATCTAATATTATATGCTTGAGAATTCACTGGAAAGAGTACACTTTTATTCAGATTAATTCTGAGACCAGAGATCTTTTGAAATTCTGTGAGTGCTGCTAAGACTGCAGGCACAGAATTTTCTGGGTCCATATATACAGTACCATGTCATCTGCATATAATGAGATTTTCTGTTCCAGTCCTTCTCTGCTAATCCCCTTTATCTGATCAGTATTTCGACAATGTATTGCCAGTGGTTCAATGGCAATTGCAAACAGCAGTGGTGACAAGGGCATCCTTGTCTTGTGCCACGTTCTAGTTTAAAGTAGTCTGAGCAAATGTTATTGATGCAAACTGAAGCTTCTGGGTTAGTATACAGTAATTTAATCCATGCACAAATGTTCGGCCCAAACCCAAACTTCTCCAATGTAGTAAAAAGGTATTTCCATTCAATCATGTCGAATGCTTTTCTGCATCCAATGATAATAATATTTCTGGGGTGTTTGATTTAGTTGGTGAGTATATTACATTAAACAGGCGTCGAAGATTTGAAGATAAGTGTCGGCCCCTAATAAATCCAGTTTGGTCTTGTGATATTACGAGGGAGCACTTTCTCCATCCTTCTAGCTATGATTTTAGAGAGTATTTTAACGTCGTTATTCAGAAGTGAAATTGGTCTGTATGATGCACATTGTAATAAGTCCTTATTTTGTTTTGGAAAGACAGTGATTAGTGCTTGGCGAAAGGTTTGTGGAAGAGATTGGTTATCTCTGGCTTCTGTAAATGTTGCTAATAGGAGGGAGCTAGCTGAGCGGAGAATTTCTTGTAAAACTCTGCAGGGTAGCCATCAGGGCCTGCTGCTTTTCCACCTTGGAGTGACTTTATAGCATCTAGTAATTCTGATAATGCAGAGGTTTATCAAGTTCCTCCACACTAAAAGCGTCAATTTGTGGTATCTGTAATGTATCCAGAAATGCATTAGATTGTATATTGTCTTCTTTAAACTCAGTAGTATATAGGGATTTATAGTAGTCTCTGAAAGTGTGCATTATATTTTTGTGTTCGATGATTTTATCTCCGTTAGTGTTAGTGATTACGAGATTGTTGCACTTCTTGCTTGTGAATTTGTTGAGCTAAAAGCTTATTAGCTTTCTCTCCATGTTCATAATAATGATGTCTGGATTTGTAAATTAGTTGTTCAGTTTCTTTAGTTGTCAAGAGGTTTAATTCTGAATGTAGAGCCTGCCTCCTCTATGTAGAGTCTCGCTTGGTAGTCTGGCATGTTCTTCATCTATTTTAGTAATTTCGCTTTTATCTCTGCTACTTTCTTGCTTCGGATTTATTTCTGTGGGAAAGATATGAGATAATCTGTCCTCTTAAGAAGGCCTTAAGAGTTTCCCAGAGTATTCCTGCAGAGATCTCAGGGGATGTATTTGTCTCTAGAAAGAATTTGATTTGTTTGGATATAAATTCAGTACAATTCTCGTCAGCTAATAGAAGCGGTTGAGGCCATCTGGGGTGAGTGTATGGGGCTTAGTAATTTCAGCTCCAAGATCATAGGTGCATGGTCTGAAATAACAATAGCATCGTATTTACAAGATTTAATCTTAGGCAAGAAGTTATTGTCTATAAAGAAGTAATCAATCCTTGAGTAGCAATGATGTACTGGTGAGTAGAAAGAATATGTTCTTGAATTTGGGTTTAAAAACCTCCAGGGATCTGATAAGTTGTGATCAGTTATAAACTTTGTAATTATCTTTGCGGTGTTAGATGACGTTCCTCCTGTGGAGGAAGTCCTATCTAAAAGTGGATTTAGAACACAATTAAAGTCCCCAGCCATTATAACTTTATGAGTGTTCAGATTGGGAATGGATGCAAATAAATTTTGTATAAATTCCTTATCATCAACATTAGGTGCATAAACATTTATCAAAATCATTTTACAGTTAGATAAGTCTCCCATGACCATTACATATCTCCCTTCAGGATTCAATACTACATCTGATGCTACAAATGGTACTGTTCTATGTATGAGAATTCCCACACCTCTAGTTTTCTTTGTAAAACTAGAATGGAACATTTGGCCAGTCCAGTCTTTTGCAGCCGGAACTGATCCTTGCTTAGTAAGTGGGTTTCTTGTAAAAATACTATTTTAGCATTTAGACCTGTTAGGTGAGAAAGTACTTTCTTTCTCTTTAATTCGTGATTCAGGCCTTTAACATTCCAGCTTACGAAGTTAACTGTCCCATCATGGAGACACTGATTCTGAGTTTTTGATGTCATTTTATAGTCTTAACTGGAAGTGAGATAGTTTAGGTCTTAATTTCCTATTTCCCCAAGAGTTGTTGCCATGCAGCTTATTATTACGTTGATAGTTATAATTATAAAGATTGAGAGGATAGATTAGGCATAGATCAAGCCTGCTCTCTTTCTCCCCTTAATTTGTCAATTTAAAAAAAAAAATTAGTTAAGCCTTTTCAAAATGAAATATGTTAAATCTAAATTATGTTGTAAAAAATGAGTTTAAATTAAATATAGAATACAACACACACTATGGCCCAATCTTGGCCATATACATAAAAGTGGAATTAAAACTCAGCAATCAACGGAGATTAATGGGGAGCTGAATATGTCTCAAAATAAAAAGTAGAAGCTGCTGGAATTTGAAAAAACTTTCAAATACAAAACAATTATCAAAACAAGCAATGTATTCTGTTGAATTAAAAAGAAGAAATATTGTGCACATGAAATTAAAATAAGCAAAATGCATAATTTAAAGAGTTTATTTTTTTTTTTGGAAATTTATAAATGTTTTATATACACACACACAAAACACACATAGTATGTGTGCGTGTGTTTTTAATTCAAGGCCAAAAGGATATTCTAAGCATTTTACCACATTTCATATCTATATGTTGTGATAACAGATGTACAGTATTTTCATGTTCATTACAATGAGTCAAGTCAAATGTAACATTGGTATTTTGAAAATTCTCCTGATTAGTTTGTCCTTTATATAGCAGTCTCAAAGTGTTCTTGACCCCGTTCTCCCTATTGTAAGACAGTTTGTATTCCTATCAAGAAAAACAATTTCACACGTTATCTAATGATTTAATTCTCAGAAAATGTCCACAGCCATCCTGTTACAGAAGAAAATGGGAAGCCTGAACCACTACCTAAGTAGGTCATTGGACTCAGAATTGTTTTCCCATTAGCTGCCATTATTCTGATGGGTGAGGAAACAAACTTGCCATGGCTATGGAAGATACTGCCAATTCTAAAGCCAGTGCATTAGACCTAATGTTATCAGAAACTGTTATAAGCACTGTGGGTCTTCAAAACAGAACTCTATTAGATATGTTAATTAGCTTCATGGGCTCACTTGTGCTGTCATTGTTTTTCAATGCTACACTTACATTCTGGATTCATCACATGATATTTCTTCACTGACTGAACTGTTTTAGAAAGTAACAGTTGATGCTAGTCTTTTAGATTTCTTCATTTGGATACTGGCCTGGGCATGAAAAATTTTATACTTTGTTTTATTCTTCTATCATTTACAATTATTGCTGGCTGTGTTAAATCATATAGTGCTAAAACTATGCCTTCTGCAACTAATCATGTTTTGATATCCCAAACTTCAATCATTCGATCCCTCCCCTCCATCCAATTATCAACAGATGTTGTTGGGCCAGATTCAGAGGTGATCTCTTTCACTCTTTTAACTCCTCCCACATTTCCTATAAGCCACCTCCCTATGATCCATTTCCATTCCTGCCTCATCCCAAGATACTAATTGTTTTACCCCTCATTACTCTTATTCTCCACTACCCACTTTGACCCCATCATTCCATCCTCTATGACTACTGTTTGTGCCACTTTTAGCAAATTAATTTGAAACACAACATTTCCTATGCACTAATACTCAGCACAGGCACCAAACAGGGTAGTGTGCTCAGTTACTGATAAAAGTCCTTGTTCACCTATAACACTGTGCCCAGATGCATCTCCACTTCCTTCATTAAGTTTGCTAATGACACTACCATCCCAAGCCTCACAAATATGGAAGCTTATTGTACTCTTAAAACAGCATAATTCTTTCTTAGTGATTTGGGTTTTACTTCTTCCTTAGCATCTTGAATATGGAGTTAAATCGAGACACTCTGCTATCATTTATCTAGTGTCAGAAGTAATTTTAATAAAACTAAATTTAAATTGGTCAAAGACATGTTCATAACAGTACAGTATACTATTATTGTGAAATGGATCTGACCTTCACTGCTATCTGTTACAACACATACCCTACTTAAGTTAGTTTGATGTAATAAAGCCCTGCTTCATTCTGACACATTCCAGACTTTTGAGCTTTTATTACTATAAGCACAATTTTAAACAAACCCAGATATCTGAGAACAATCAGGGATTAATTACTCGCTCTATTCTTTTGACTCTTCTACCCTTCTAATTATCATTCTGCTTGTCAGGCATTCATTGTTTTTTTCTCCAGTTATCTTGATTGTGGATGACAGATCTTCAAGGTTTATTCATTTTTTATGCTTAAATGCAGCTTTCTGAATTTTCCTTACAATTGTAATCTGAAAAAGAGAAAACAGTTTTCTCGCTCTTTCTTTCATGTTTTATTTCAATTTAAATTAATAAGATTATTAGTTAACCCATATCTTTGACATTTTAAAAATATTTTTTTGAAGGTTTGTAGTGTATTATTATTTGTTTTTGATTATAAAATGTCTGTTAGCACTAAAGAATATTACATGACGGAGAAATTCTTTAATGGAATAAACATTTTGTATGTAGATGCTCTTTGTATAAAAAATAGCTTACATTTTTATATTGAAGACACATAAATATAGGTATTTACCATATAATACTTTTTTTATCTACATCATTAATTGTTTAATTGATGTACAATAGTGGATGATGAATAATGATATATAAATATCTAAGATGTCCATGAAAAAAACTCACGTTACTTGTATCCCGTGTGAATAGGCTTCTTTTATTTACATAAAAATCTCTCTATTATAAAAAAAAAATCTTCGGAGGGACACAAGGTAGACGAGATGTGATCTTCTCGGAAGATACTTTGACATCCCGTGAGACAAAAGGAAGGCTGCTGTATAAGTATTTGAATGACTGACGCACAGTGCAACAAGCAGAAAACATAGCTTGCCAGCAGCAGCAAGCCAGCAGATGATCCGAATGCATCTCCTTAGCATGTGATCAGCCCATGCTCCTGTTCCTCCAATCCACTCCCACAATGCGAACAGCGTTATACGTCCCGCCAGAAAGAGATTTAACCACGCCCGGGGCCGGAAATAAAAGACAAAAAGTAGATGACAAAGTAGAACGTTGTAAAGAATTAAAAAATGTTGCCACAGTGTTTACACATGCACAGCAGGTTAGAGATAATGGAAGTATGAAAATTTCAAAATCTCAAAAAAGGCATAGGAAAGATCACAACAGCACAAACGGAAATTATTACTCGGTGAAATAATGGAATAGCGAAAAGAGATCAAATATATTGTTCGGATTTATACTTTAAGTCGGAGACTTTTAGATCATCTAATTCGTGTTACCAGCGAGAATTAAAAGATTCCAAAAACGTTGTTGTGGTATGAAGTTCTGTGAGACATATACTTTTAACATGAGATTCTTACAAGTCACGCCCTACTTACAACTATTTTCAAACAATACCACGTTCATCTTATCTCAGTCGTGTGAATGCTTTTGTCAGGTACGCTTCCTGCGCTCTTAGCTCTTATAAATTTAATCAGGACAATAATTTTATACGTTCAAGTTGACAACATCAACAACAAAGTGAAGAAGAAAGGGCATGAACAAACGTCGTTTTATTTATTAGAGAGAAAGAAATGATATTCATTCAGGGGCAGGTATACGTTGTGTTGTCACGATGTAAGTCCAAACACAGAATCAAAATTCAATGCGATCTTGAAGAAAAGTTAATTCCAAATATTGTTTTTACAAATGTTTCAAAGTAAAAGTGAAAAGAATGCATAAGTAACAATTCCCATGCAAATAACAATTTCTTTAAATTGTATGTCTGGGAAACCAAACCCAGGGGGTGGGTGAGCAAAGCGAGCAGAGGGCAAAACCCCTTAGCATATTGGGGAAAAAAAATGCATTTTAAATGTTGTGATCATATAATTGAATGACTCGATGTGTGGATTATGCAACACAAGTAATATGAGACTTAGCTTTAAAAAAAAAGCCATAACATAAACACAGACTTTTATTATTAACACTTTTATCCCATAATAGAGTGAGTTAATAAATTACCTCAGATATACTTTTTGAGCCCAGTAATATCACTAAGCAGACGTGAGGTTTAATTATTCAACTTGCAGTGTCACGATATTGTAAGTTGAGACAAAATGACAGTGTGATGACTCACTTTTTAATATTGTGCCATACAGTATATAGACTCTAGAAAAGACTGGAAGCTTTGCAATCATTCTCCGATTAAGTGTAATATGTTCACAGATGTGCTTTTAAGCATCAAACTATTTTCTAGCTGATTTTGTACAGTCAGCAGCAAGGAGAAAACTTTGCTTGCATAATGCATATAGGATTTTGTACACTGGCAGTGTGAACAGCTATAGCAAGTAAAAGTTGAGACAATTTCAAAATGAAGCAGCTATTTGGCTTGCCAACACTGGTGATGAAATATGCTGCTCCAAATGTTAACAACAAAATAAAATTAATTTAGTGCTTCAATGCACAAAGCACTTTGATTATGACAGCAGAATGGGCAAAAGAAAATACTTCACTGCTAAATACAGACATACAAACACTAAACTATGTCACTCATTTGGTTTTTGAAGCTAAACTACTGTTCATTTGTATAACCACCAAAAAGCAGTGAAAGCTCCTATGTCATATGTGAAAGATATGTTTGAGAGTATAATACAGATGCAGGTCCAGTTAATATTCTCCTTCTTGACAAGTAAAATTTTTTTTTTTTTTCTATAAGATAATTTGATAACAGTTCAGAAAAGGGTGTTTTAAAAGAGTTCTGAAATAATGGATCCATGTAAAGTTGACAGGATAGATTTCATGCAGGAAATTTGAGTTTAGACAAATAGAAAATAACAATAAAATTAGAGACACAGTTGAAAAAGTAAAGTTCCAGGATTATGTGACATTTGGAAAATTGAATCAATTTGATTCATTCATTACCTTTTATTATTATTTTTTTTTAACCAGTTAATGGTGCAAATATAAATCTTACAATACTAAAAACCTAACAGAGGCATTTCTCTGACAAATCAGAATTTAAAAACATGTTATTACAATAACAGATATAAATTAATATGTTTCAATTTAAATATCCTGAATTATCTTGAAATTCAACATTTCAACAGGACAGATATAATAATGTTGAATAATGCAGAATGCAGAAGATGACAATTGCAGAATGTGCACATGGTAAATATGAGATAAATAAAAGATAAATTAGGTAGTCCATGTGATATCATGCTTTTTCAACCCTATGCTGAAATCTCATGAAAGTTTATAAAATTTACCCATTTCTTGTTACTCTTGGGGGATTTCCAAGTCCATCACACATTAAAATTTAGCCCCTGCATTGTATTTTAAAATTTATGAATGCCAATACTACTTTACTTAAATGAAAATTTCTTGATGAGTATACCAGCATTTAAAACTGATGTTAAAACTGTGGCAGTGTAGCATAGTTTTTGGAAGGCAGTGTGGTTTAATGGTTAAAAGCTTTAGACATCAATCCCTGAGGTTGTGGGTTCAAATCCTGCTACTTACATTGTGTGACCATGAGCACGTCATTTCATTTATCTGTGCTCCAATTTGACAAACAAAATAAATGCAACCACTTGTATCTCAAATGTTGTAAATCACCTTGAATAAAAGTGCCAGCCAAATAAGAATATTTACTATATTTTACACTGTATTACAGAAAAAGACACAATATTGTTCACTTTAATAACGGAGGTACTTTTAATAAAAAAAATGGTTAAAGGCAATTTCTGTTTTTGTTGTGGTATTAAAAGATATCAGTTATCTTGAAACTTCATGGGCATTAGTATTGAATATTCAATTTGTGACATTTCCAAAACTGTTGATTTTCTGTTTTTTCTAAGAAGACCATCAAAATGTTTCGATGACCTGAGAGATTGACCTTTCTGAGGCCATCTCTTTTCTTTATTTTTAGATATTGTGTGAAGGGCACAGGTGAGCTGGTCATATGGCGGCTTGTTTTGTGTCTCCTTATTGTTTGGCTGAGTCAAGTTAATTAAAACTAAGGCAAAAGAAGTTCATTAGTAGGAAAAACTGGTCACTAATTAAGAAGATGGTTACAATCAAAACCTGCAGGCACTGCGGCCCTCCAGGACTAGAGTTCGACACCCGTGCTCTAAACTGACTTGAAAACAACATGAGACATGAACGAGAATAAATTGAAACACAAGACATGGTTAAGGGGAGAGACAATGATAATTTGCAGAGGCAGTGTCAGTAAAAGACACGCAATAAAGCAAAAGTAAATGAGGCTCAAAGGTTGCAAAAATGAGTGTAGACAGCTGATGTGGACTAAATTATAACCAGTAAATCTTGCTGTTTACCTACCTATTGAATGAAATATCTAAGAATGGCTGTATTTTTTATAAACTACATAAAAATTATTAGTTTTTACTTCATTTACTTTTTTACAATTAAACATTAAGGGGCATTTGGAAAGCTGCTCCCATTTACACCCGGCAGAACAAAACAAAAAGGTGAAAAGATGTACATACAATAAAGTAAAAGAAAACTTCTTAAAGTGTCACTGTAAAGATGCCAAGAATCTGTGCTAACAACTGATGCATACTGTTTGACATTTACAAATGTTTGCATTTCCTAAAAAATATGTTAACGTGGTTATATATTTTTAAACTATTTCTACAAAAAAAGTTTCAACCCCTTTTCTTATTTTAAATGTTCAGCTGATTGAAATATGTCGCTTGCTTTTCATTACTAAATAGAAATAAATACTGATTCAGGTTTATGTCAAGCAAAAGTGCAACCCTTGAATTTTTTTTAGCGACAACATATACTAACATTTAAAGTGAAACAAAATATGCTATGTGCAAAGAAATTATTTTGAAATTCACTCATAGTGCATACAGTATGGTAGTAGAGATGTACTATCAGGATGCAGAGGTGATGATACATTAGTGAGAACAAAACAATCCAGTCTTCTAGATTATAGTCCTGAAAAAACGCGTGGTGATTCAAATGTCACTAATAAAGCTTTTTTTCTAAAGGATTGTCTACTGAGGGATGGCATTGATGTCATAATTTTGCCAGACAATGGTGATAGCAGTGCCTAAAAATGATATCAGTAAAAACAAGAGACATGAAAAATAAATAAGAATTCCTACAAGAATGATTCAAACAAAACAAATGAATGTAAATTCTATAGAATATATAATTTAAATGAGAAGTATTAACATCTTTAAATATAAAATTAAAACAAAACAATATTCATAAGAAAACCCCTTCTTCTAAAAGTAATCATTTCAGACATAACCAATCAGGCTTGTGTGGGAAGCAAGAATGAAAACAATGAAAAAGTTTATAAGCATGAATTTCTTGTGTTGGTATCTTCAGAGAGATAACCCCATTAGTGTATCGGAAAGTCCACTCTAGAACCTCTTCTCTTGATATCTAGTAACTACTGTACTCCAAATTGTTGTTCACCATCCACAAGTGGAAGTGGAGCCAGTGTGGCACTGCAAGTGTAAGAAAACACTGGAATCAAGTAGGACATATAAAAAGAGGGATGCATCTTGAAAAAAGGCGATACCAAGTGACAGGTCACAGGAGTAACCTGTTTATTGATGCTGTAAGGGTAAAATTATTGTCCTGGCACCATTAAGTCAATATGTGGACCTCTCCCCCTGTAAGCCATCTCATCATTGTAGGTGATCAGACCAATGATAGCCGTGGAAGTAGAGCATGGTACTCTCAGGTAGAGGTCTCCAAAAGAGAGCCATACCTTGTGCCTAATTCTAAATGTAGGGATTTTTTTTTTTTTAAAAATCAGACCTAAACTTAGCAGAGCCTCCAACCATTGACATATAATCCCAAACTTTCAAAAAAACATTAAGTAAATTTACTAATAATTCCAAAAGCCTGGGAGAGTTAGCAGACACTTGCCCCAAAAAAGGAGGCAAAAATCCAAACTGGCGTTCAAAAGAGAACATGATGAAATAATGGTAAAAAAAAAAAAGAAAGAAGTTGATGGGCGGATGAATTCTTAATTGATTGGGATAAAATGGGCACCCATGGAAAGCCAGTCTGCAATAACTAAAATCAGTAACTGTTTGAAGGATGAAGATCAGTAGTGAAATCCTCAACATGTACAGATTAGCAGCACTGTCCTCCGTGCTGGCGCTATATATAGGCACTCGACCAGGTACTATGCTGAGCCACCTTCTGAACTCTTTGTTGAAGTCTGACTGTGTGACCAGATGCAACTCCAGCTTCAGCATTAAATTTGCTGATGACCCTACCATCATATGCCTGCTCAATTACAATAGTGAGATGACTAACAGAGAAGAGGTCCACATGCTGACTCACTAGTTCCAGGACAATGAGCTCACCCTTAATGTCAGCATAACCAGGGATCTGGTCTTCGACTTCAGAAAGCAGACCACATAGGAGGGAATACTGTTGAGAGGGTAAACAGCAGAACACATTTTGTCTCCTACCAAAAAGTCTCACCAGAACTTCTACTTGTTCTAACATCTGAGGACACCTTGAATTTTCCATAAGTTCTTATCCTCACTGGATGCATCATATCTTAATACAGTACCTGTTCAGGGTAGATAATAAAGCACTTGAGAGGGTGTTAAAGGGTTTAATTCTTCTTGTTGTATTTCACCCTGCTTGATTTTTTTTTATTGCCATTTAACAGGGCTCAGCTACAGACCCCAACCCTTTACCTGCTACTGTCTCTGGTTGCTCATTTCACAACAGGCACCTATGTAATGGTTTGTACAAATTTGTCTAATGATGATCTCAGATTAATTACTCATTACCTCAAATGTGTGTATTCTCAATAGGTCATTTAAATATTATTCTTCAGGACAGGAAGTAATCAAAAAGTTGAAGTGATTGAAAAACAATGACCAACATGCTTGACGAGGATTGAATGGTTTTGACTGTTTTCAAACACATTAATATTTTATGGTCAGTACAACTAATAAACGTTTGACCAGTGACACTACTCTTTCACCAGAATAGATTTACCTGATTTACATAGAATAATCTCTCAACTGAAACCCTCCACCTGCGTCCTTGACCCAATACCAACAAGGTTTTTCAAGGAAGTATCAGGCGTGCTAATGGATAATATTCTTGACATAGTAAATTCGTCATTAAATATGGGGGTCTTCCCAGACTGTCTTAAGACTGCTGTAGTTAAACCCCTACTCAAGAAAAATAATCTTGACCCCTCTGCTTTTGAAAATTTTAGACCCATCTCTAATCTGCCCTTCTTAAGTAAAATTCTAGAGAAGGCAGTCATTATGCAGTTAAATGACCAATTCAATAAACATTCTATTCTTGATAAATTTCAGTCAGGTTTTAGAACAAATCACAGCACAGAAACTGCACTTGTTAAAGTAGTAAATGACTTGCGGGTAAATGCATACAGAGGCCATTTATCTGTTCTCATCCTCCTCGATCTGAGTGCCGCATTTGAAACTATTGATCACAATATTCTTAGAAATCACCTTAGTCAATGGGTGGGCCTCTCTGGCAGTGTCTTAAATTGGTTTGAATCCTACCTGGCAGGGAGAAAATTATTTGTTAGTTGTGGTAATCACAACTCAAAGACACATGATATTCTATATGGTGTTCCACAAGGCTCTATCCTGGGTCCGCTGTTATTCTTAATCTACATGCTTCTGTTAGGTCAGATTATCTCAGGTTACAACGTGAGCTACCACAGCTATGCTGATTACACACAGCTGTAATTATCAATAGCACCTGATGACTCAGACTCTCTTGTTTCACTAACACAATGTCTTACTGGTATTTCTGAATGGATGAATAGTAATTTTCTCAAGCTAAATAAAGAGAAAACTGACATTTTAGTGATTGACAATAACGGATTCAATAAGGTTATCAGAAATAAACTTGATACATTAGTATTAGAAGTTAAGACGGAAGTAAAAAACTTACTATTGACTGTAACCTGAAGTTTAAATCGCATATTCATCAGACCACTAGGACAGCATTTTTTAACTTAAAAAAAACATAGCAAACGTTAGACCTCTTATATCATTGAAAGATGCTGAGAAATTAATTCACGCTTTTGTTTTCAGTCGCCTAGATTACTGTAATGCACTCCTCTCAGGACTACCAAAAAAGGCATAAATCATTTGCAATGAGTGCAGAATGCAGCTGCTAGAATCCTAACTAGGAAAAGAAAATCCAAACACATTTCTCCAGTTTTGATGTCACTACACTGGTTACCGGTGTCTCTCAGAATTGACTTCTGTTGTTATGCACCTAAAATCTGGAATAGCCTGCCAATAAGAATTCACCAGGCTAATACAGGAGAGCACTTTAAAACACTGCTGAAAACACATTACTTTAACATGGCCTTCTCATAACTTCACTTTAACTTAATCCTGATACTCTGTATGTTCAATTTCATCATAACAACTATTCATGGTGGCTCTAAAATCTGTACTAACCCCAACTCTCTCTTCTGTTTCTTTTTCTGGTTTCTTTGTGGTGGCAGCCTGCGTCACCAACACCTACTCAAAGCATCATGATGCTCCAACATTGATGGACTAAAAGCCAGAAGTCTACGTGACCATCATCATCAAAGTCCTTCTGTGAGAACCCTAAATACAAAGAGGACTGCTTCATTTATGTTAGGTAGAATGCCCAGAGGGGACTGGGCGGTCTCATGGTCTGGAATCCCTGCAGATTTTATTTTTTTCTCCAGCCGTCTGGAGTTTTTTTTTTGTTTTTTCTGTCCACCCTGGCCATCGGACCTTACTCTTATTCTATGTTAATTAATGTAGACTTATTTTATTTTCTTACTGCGTCTTATTTTTCTATTCTTCATTATGTAAAGCACTTTCAGCTACATTTTTTTGTATGAAAATGTGCTATATAAATAAATGTTGTTGTTGTTACTCTTGTAATGCTAATTTAATAGCCAGTAATTTAAGAATACCCACGTTATAATTCTGCTCTGAGGAAGAGGGTTTCTTGGAAAAACAGATACAAGGGGTTAGATTTTTTCAGTGTCTGGATAATGCTGGGACAATAGAGCACCTAACTCAACACTAGAAGCACCTACTTTTAATTGAAAATGATATATTTTCGAATGGTGAAAAATGAGGGCCATTATGAATGCCTATGCCAAAGAATGTTTTTTGTCATGTAATGTGGGCTAGTAGTTGGGTTAGGAAGAGATCAACAAAGTTCTAATGATAGAGGTAAATAGCATGCACTGTTACAGCGCGTTGCTGTACTCAACACAAAGACAAACCACCTCAGAATCCCAAATTTGGATGGAGTGCAGCCATGCAATGGTTGACAGCTCAGGATCATACTAGTTTGAATGGAACAGTGAATTTTTTTTAAACAGTAACTGGAGTGCCAATCCTGCCACCAACTCCTGAATTTTCCCTTGCAAGTTTGAGGACCTCGGAGCCACCCCTCTGCCTTGTCTAATAATAACTGGAAAAGATAATGGAAATAGCTGATGAGATGGATTTTCTCTCTTTCCTTATTACTCATAAGGCAAACTAAAAAGATTTCTTTAGCCAGATAAAAACAATAGCTATGAAGCTCTGTGCAGGTCACCACATTTTATACAAATGAAGTCAGCCACATAGTAGCAGTTCATAATAAAGCCGTACCTGGAAACTGACAGCATGTTTGTTCACTCTCTTTCAAAAAAAAAAAAACCAAGATTGATCATGTTCAGGTTTCAAATGGGCACTTTCATTCAATCAGTCAGATTTAGTATTTAGTTTCATGACTATGCAGACATCTTTTTTTGAATACTATGATGTGGCTGGAGTTACATCATGTTATATATAGGAGTCACGTACATGGTGAAAAGGGATTAAGGACTCCAAAAGGTACACAAAAGCAAGTCAGGACACTCACCGACCAGCCTAGAAGAGAATAATCACTCTAGCTAACTCCCTTCAACTACAGGAGGTTTCAGCCTGACTAGGCCAAAAAATTGGAAAACTGGTTAATGCTAAAAAGATAACATTAAATGTTTCAAAGCACTTCACAAGAGAAACCTTGGAAAACTCCAGTTAATGACCAAAAGAAAATGAAGATTCTTTGTAATCAAAATTAATTTATTAATGTAATATTACTCCTAGATAACTTCAATGAAACAACACTATAGCCCATTCCTAGACTGAACGCATCACCCTGGAGGTTTTTTTTTTTTTAAAGAAAATGCAAGATCAGAAGGTCAGATTTGTTTATGACGTTTAACCTTACTCTAACCTAATTTAACAAACTGTGCCAAAAAAGTGCCCCTTCTCCTCAGCCACTGCCCACTAGGTCTCTGCATGCCACTTCCGGACTAAATAGTCCAGTAAAACAATTGCATCTAATTGTAAAGGATCAGAATTTACAATGTGGACCATTAGTAAGCATAGTGCTTCAATTAAAAAAAAATAATTATGTGATAGATATTGTAAAATCCTGGACATTACCCCCTCTCCTTATTTACTGTACATGACTATGTATCTGATATTTCACTGGAAAATCCTCATATTGGCAATAGAATTCAACAATCAAATGGTATCAATCAATCAATCAATCAACATTTATTTATATAGCACATTTTCATACAAAAAAAATGTAGCTCAAAGTGCTTTACAAAATGAATAGAAAAATAGAAGACACAATAAAAAATAAACATAGGTCAACATTAATTAACATAAAATAAGTAAGGTCTGATGGCCAGGGTGGACAGAAAAAACAAACAAAAAAAAAAAAACTCCAAATGCTGGAGAAAAAAAATAAAATCTGTAGGGGTTCCAGTCCCAAGGACAACCCTATCCATGTTACGCCGAATGAGCTCATACTGGGGAAATCATCACTTTGATGAGTCCAAAATTTGAGTAAACATTTTTACATTTATTGAATCCTTGACTATTTTTTTTTTATTTACCATTGTTTGTTTGTTCTATGCCAGTGTAATATTCTCAAAGTAGCATTTCAGAGGGTGAAATAACAGTGTTTTGAAATAAAGGGTTTTGAAGTAATGAGCAGAAGTTGGGACACCTGTGCAAACTGTTTGCTTCAACTTGTAAGACTGTAACCTATTTGTTGTTCCCTGAAGAAGGCCTGTTTGTAATATTCTGAAATTTCCTTTTTTTCAGTTTTTGCTAACCTCAACTTTAAAAATAAACTTCTGGCAATTTACTGCTCACCTTTTCACCATTTTAGGTCAATCATTGCATTTCAACCAATTAAATCTAAAGAAAAAATAGAAAACTGAGGTGTTCCTGAACTTTTGAGCGGTTGTTTATAAGTACATTTTTTCTTATATTCATTTTAGGCATTCAATTCAGTAGATGTCGCTAATGTGCCTGTTAAGTCTTTCTACAAAAAAGCTTTTTATTACCATTCATAAAATAGTATGTCCTCCACCGGAATCAGTGCCTTTGAAACTTAAGTAAGATGTTTGGACTTACTAGGGATTCAAACAGTGCATTGGTAAAGAATAATTGGATAAAAGCAAAGCCATATGTAACCTGTGAAACTCAGTGAATTTAAGTATTGTTGTTACACAACAGATCTGAGAAATCATTTATCCTGACGTCACCAAGAAATGTAATCTCAGTTTGACAGACATCCAAATGAGTAGAGCCTAAACAATCTTCACTGGAGATGGCGTTTAGCTCCAAGCTTCCATTTAATTTACCTCATGCCCAGAAAATAACAGAATCTAAAGCAGTTTTTATCTGAAAGATATGAGACCTTACATCATTGTTAAAATTGAGGGTTTTCAACAAATGATATAGGTTTTGGAACTGTGGTATGCTATACCAACCAGAAAGAAAATGCGTGAAGCTATTATATCTAGGCTTTTTGAAGATCTTAAGCAAAGCATTGGCATATCTCTCAGATACACAGAGAAAGTAGCTCGACATCCATGGCAGCAGATTCCTTTGTGACAATAACATGTCAGTATGTTAAAAACAACAGGGCACCTATGGTGGATGTGTTGCAGATAAAAAAGCTGCATGCCAGTCACCCTAGAAAAAAAAAAAACCTCACTGCCTATATGGAGAGCTGCTAACATGGCTGGCTGCTGTTCCAAAAACATTTCTAGCATTTCTAATGCACCGTGCCATTGCATGACCACATCAATCACAAGTTGGTATGTTGGCAAGTTCAATAAACATTATTTTTCTTTAAGCATGTAGCTAGCTGTACTGCTAGAGTAGAAAAAGTTTGCAATGTGCCTTACCTTGCCAAGCAAGTGGGCAATTGTTGGAATTTTCAGAGGAACCTGTGATACCAAAGTGAGTGTATGCCCAAAGCAGCTGATGTGAAGTAGTTCCATAAGCTACAGTATACTGCAAGGATCATATTAGTGGTGTTGTCTGTTACAATGGTTAGTTGCTTGTCTTTTATGTTCCATTCATCCAATGCCTCTGTCAACACTTCCTTTTAAAACTCTTCCTTTTTGTCTGAGGAGTACAAGTCTTGACACATTTTCAAGACTGATTAATGTGACTGCTACACGTGAGCTACTGAAGATATGTGTAACTTGTAGAAATATAGTAAGGCACATGTCTTCCCCACTGTACTTTTAATTTTGAACAATTCAAGATTAGTTTAACACTAGAATTACCAAAGCCAATGAAAAAACTTGTAAACCCAGCCCACCGTAAATCCATTTGCGCCTCTCCATCAGTGCCTTTGGTGTTGTAAATGTGTCAATAAGCACAAGCAGCCTACTATCCCATCCTCCCACTGCCGCAGAAACGGCAAAAATCACTCTACACACTCAAGCCTTATTCATCAGGGAGTGAGGTAGTACCTAGAGCTGTATTGGCTAAATAATACATCGTTATTTGGAACACATGCATTTCATATGTGTTCCGTGTCTACAAAGATCTATGTAAGTGTAGGATGACAGGAAATGCAAGAAATGTTGAATACATATCTAAAAGGCAAACTTTTTTCATGTTTTAGTACTACGCCAAAATTTTGACATTAAGTGTATAATGTGTAATGACTGAAGTCTGAATATCAAATAAGCACTTTCACAAAAGGTACAAATATAACAAAACAAGTACAGTGGAACCTCTAAATACGATCACCTCTGTATACGAGAAATTCAAGATAAGAGGAAAGTATGAGCGAAAAATTCAGATCTAAATACGAGCATTGGCTCGCATAAAGAGCCAGGCTGTGGTTATGCGTGACACGTTTCCCGATCCGCCTCGACTCAGGGATTCACCCAAGCTGACGCTGCCAGCCCGTCAGCTCATTCAGTGTTCCTTGTTCTCCCGTAGCGCGAGGATCTAAGCGTTTGTGCTCTTGTGATTTCATTGTTGCGCTGTAGCAGTTCGCTGTATAAGCATATCCAAAAATATCGCGGACATGCAGACGGAGAATAGGAGACAATTGAGGGACAATTGCCCTCAAGAGAGGGGAGAGAGAGGCGCGTGGGCGAGCAAGCGAGAGAGAGGCGGACGTCGAAAGCGAAGCGGCGAGAGAGAGCGAGCGAGAGAGAGAGATAGCGCTTGCAGCGAGAGAGATAAGGAGAGAGAGACGCGCACGAGAGAGATAAGGAGAGAGAGAGATGCGCACGAGAGAGAAGAACCATCAGCTCAATTACGCTCACATGACGCTCAGCAGACAAAGTGTATCCATACTACTTGTATTGCAAGACATCGCTCGTTTTATCATGTCAAAATTAATTAAAAAATTTAGCTCATCTTGCAAAACACTCGTAAACCAAGTTACTTGCAAACTGATTATTTATCAGTGTTATTTGTTAGGAAAATTGATTTTTATGTTGATATTTTTGGGGGTGCGGAACGGATTAACTGGATTTCCATTATTTTCAATGGGGAAGTTTGTTCTAGATATGAGAAATTCGCTATACAAGCTCAGTGCTGGAATGAATTAAATTCGTATCTCGAAGTTCCACTGTATGACTTTATTCAAGACTATAACCAAAGAAAAAGAAAGCGGGTTAGTGTACTTCATTATCACAACTTCTTTGGAGGTACAGCGGTAAAAACTGCTGACTCCTATTCAAAAGGTTACGGGTTTGAACCTCCCCGTATCACAAAATAAACATTTTGAGTAGTGACCTGCTCTCATTGTTACTATTATACAATAAAAACATCCATTTGATTTGAATCTGGAACAGACGGTGTAAATGTATGGTACTTGTAAAGGTTTTATTCTCTCAGTCGCTTTCACGTTCGCCCCAATCCAACACTGCTGTTTTCAAATAAAAATATGCTATAGCAGGGATGAACTCAGATGAGGATGAGGGTTCTACATCGGAGAAAGACAACAGAAGCCCTCCCCGCAAGAAACGTCCACTCACATATAAGAATGATGCAGCTGCACCAATTGTAAAGGTGAAAGATGGCACCATTTGAATGCAGGAAGAGGTCGGGCGTCATCCTGCCAGTCAGTCTGCCCCCACATCTATCCTTCAACAAAAAAGCACGGCTTACAGAGCTCACCGAGGTATCGTGCAAAGTCCTGTTTGTGATTATGTTTTGTGATGGTCCTTACATAAGAAACATTTATATGTTACTTATATAAAAGCCAGATCGAATGTTATTTACCTTGATTTATTTACTTATCTTCCAACAGTGTAAAGTCACAAGTAGACTGTGGAGCTTGCTGTGTTAGAATCGCCAGTGCACCTAACCTGCTTGTCTTTGGACTGTGGGAGGAAACCGAAGCACCCAGAGGAAACCCACGCAGACACGGGGAGAACATGCAAACTCCATGCAGAGAGGACCCGGGAAGCAAACCCAGGTGTGAGAAACAATATTTGATTATTTTGTAATAATATTATTCACAAGATGATATAGATGTTTTATAAAGTAGATGCCATTGCATTGGATTAAAACAAGGAGCCCCCCCCCCATAATATGTCCAGACTGATGTGGCACTATATAAGTTTGTTAAATTATGGTAAATTTTGAATAGGTACAGGTACAGTACAGAGCTATGTAAAACTTTTTTTGTTTGTTAAAAAAAAAAAAAGCCTGCACTTCCAAGTATATCAGAGCACACTAATTCAATCAAGATAAAATCGATATCAAATTGAATTCGGAAATTGTGAATTGAAATTAAATTGGGACATCAGTGCTAATACCCTACCCTACTTTGAAATCTTACCTCGCTGCTGGTTTGACGCATAAAGCCTAAAACAATGACATCTAATTGGAAATATTCAAGTTACATTTATTAAAATACTAGCAAAATACGCGCGCTTCGAAGAAAAGGAAACATTTTAAATATAACGTAACATGATTGTCAATGTAATTGTTTTGTGACTGTTATGAGTGTTGCTGTCATCAAGGATTTGATTATCATTATTTCTTTCAGTCAGGTTCATATTTGGAGGAGGTGTTGTGTTCAAGTTACATTCCGTGTTTGTCAACCGTTGTAAAGATAACAGGTTTCACTCATCGAAGTGTTCACTACCCAAATCGGTACTCGTGAATCTAAGATGTTTAACAGGCATTCCCAGTATTAAGTTGTGGATTTGCCTGCGAATATTTAGCGGCAGGGTGTCTATGAACTTAATTTTAACTTAAGCTTTACACCTTGCTTTCCTATTGATATGTCTACAAAGGCTTGTTCAGATTCAGAGGGTTGTTCCTTTCTTACTGCATCAATAAACAGCTCGTCTTCCTCTTTATCTGAAACATCACACACTGCATGCACGGGTTTACCTTTCCCAGTCCTGCAAACTTTAGTGAAGTGGTTCAATTTACTACATTTTTTACACTGTCTTCCTTTAGCTGGACATTGACTTTTTCCACCGTGTGCTTTGTTTCCGCAGTAGCTGCACATGAATATGCTTGTATGCGTCACTCGCTTCATATTCTTTTGCTGCCTTCTCAATTGCGTAATGCGTTTTTTGTTCAGCGCTCTTTGGAGCTCTTGCTTGTTGTCTGCGTACTGCGTTCACAGTCAGTTCACGTGAGCCGCTTGAAGTACATGCATTGAAGGTTCTCAGCTGAGCTTGTGCTATCTTGTGCGATCTTGCGATATCCATGGCTTTATTTAATGTTAGCTCAGACCTGGCACTTAAAAGTTTCTCACAAAAGTTTTTGTGCCAAACACTAGTCTATCCCTGACCATCTCATCTTCATTTGCATAAGCACAGTCCTTCACCAGCAATTTTAACTCCATTACAAAGTGATCAAGTGTCTCATTTATACCCTGCTTCTTCTCATTAAACTTGTATCTCGTGAATACCGTATTCATCTTAGGCATGACAAATGCCTCAAAACGGTCATAATAAGTTTTCAGTACCTTGGCTTCCTCCTGGGTGAAAGTCCATGTGTTAAAAATGTCTCTTCCTTTTTCCCCAGTCCACCTCGATAGACATCTCACCACCCAAATCGCTACTCGTGAATCTAAGATGTTTAACAGGCATTCCCAGTATTAACTTTTTGATTTGCCTGCGAATATTTAGCGGCAGCGTGTCTACTGGATTGCTGCTGACGGATGGCCTTATATGGGCAGGCACTCAATTACGTGGGAGGCATGGGTATGGGGGACACAATATAGGCAGGCAGCCTACTATGTGGGAGGCGTGGTGATGGGGGACGCAACTCTGCCTCTCACGGCAACCAAGCTGCAGGCTATGGCCGTATATATGTAAGTAAGTAGGATTCAGTTATGACTGTCATGCGTAGAATTTCGAAATGAAACCTGCTTAACTTTTGTAAGTAAGCTGTAAGGAATGAGCCTGCCAAATTTCAGCCTTCTACCTACATGGGAAGTTGGAGAATTAGTGATTAATCAGTGAGTCAGCCAGTCAGTCAGTGAGGGCTTTGTCTTTTATTAGTATAGATTGCTATAGCTGTAAAGGAGAAAAAAGTAGAACGATTATATGGACCCTGACCTGATACTGTGATCATCGCACATTTCTTAGTTTATAGGTGCTTTTCTGAATGCCAAGAAATTCGATGTACCCTGTTGCTGCCCACTGTGTAGTGGGCACCTTCAAAATTATAATACAAGCTATTAAAATCTTAGCTGAACAAATCCATAAGCAGGAAGTTTGCAATCCAATAGAAATTACCAATACAGATTTAGATAAAATTATTGACCACATTTAGGGAGTACAACAGTAGTCCTTATATTGTACTCAGTTTGAAGATAAGACGCAATCTTAGGAATTTTTGATGCAAAACAAATACCACAAAATACTGTTCGTGTACAGGAACTGGACAAACCTCTGGCAATCTCAGAATTACTAGATGCTATGAACATAATTCAAAGTGGGAAAGCAGAAGACTCTGATGGCTTCCTAGTAGAATTTTACATTTATAGAGCTAGAGACAACAAAACTCTTTTTTTTGCCAAGCATTATCATCTTACCAAAGAAAAGTAAGGACTTATTACAATGTGCATCATACAGGCCAGTTTCACTTCTGAATAATGATGTTAAGGTACTCACCAAACTTCTAGCTAGAAGGACTGAGAAAGTGCTTCCTTCTGTAATATCACAAGATCAAAGTATATTAATTAAAGGCAGACACCTGGCTTCAAACCTATGTTTAATGTAATATACTCACCCATAGAATTTAACACACCAGGAAGTTTATTATCTTTGAATGAAAATAAAAGCCTTTGAGCTGAATGGGACTACCTGTTCACCACATTGAACACATTTGTTCATGGATAAAAGCACTTTCTATCAGTCCAGAAGCCTCTGTCTGTTTTAACATTACCTTAAACTACTTCAAACTGGAATGTGGTACTTAATGAGAATGCCCTCTATCTCCTTTGCTTTCTGCAATTGCCATAGAGACATTGGTCATTTACTTTCAAAATGCATTAAAACCAAAGAGAAGGACTTGAGCAGAAAATATTACTATACGCAGATAATATGGTTACTGTATATATTGGGCCCACAAAGATCCTTACCAGTAGTCCTTAATGCACTAGCAGAATTTCAAAAAATATCTGAACTCAAAATCAATCAGAATAAAAGTGTGCTTTTTCTAGTGAACTCTCCAGCACAGAAAATCTATCCATTTATTTTATCAGATCAGTTTAAATACTGGAGTAATCTAGGGGTAAACATCAGAAGTAAATATAAAGATCTTTTTTAACACAAATTTGCAATCAGCTTGGAAAACATCAAACAAGATGTGAACAGAAGTCTACCCTTGATATCACATTAGCAGGGAGAATCAATACTGTTCAGATGAACGTCCTACCTTCTTTTTCTATTTCAGTGTAACCCTATATGCTTAGAAAATCATTCTTTAAGAAATGAGATACAATTTTAACCCCATTTATTTGGAATTCAAGATGTCAATGCATTCAAAAGTCGATTCTACAAAGACCTAAAGCAGAAGGTGGCACAGCACTACTTAACTTTCAGTTTTATTACTAGGTAGCAAATTGATGACATACACAACCCTGGTCTGCAATAGAAATAAAATCTTATCTTTATATGTTTTGCATTGTGCCCCACTAAACACTAATTACCATTAATATACCAATAATTGAATTGTCCATCAGTCACTCAGAATATGGAACTCTTAAGCCCTGTTGCTCTTCATTCTTCTTGATGCCAAGAAGGTCTTCAAACACATGATTTGGTAAATGTTACGACAAGTTAGGCATAGAATTTAGTCTGGTAGGACTTTTATAAATTTAGTTAATACTCCTTACTCTTCCCCTCTGCAGCACTCCTGTTTAATTGTAACATTGCATGTTTCATTCCCATTACTGGGAAGCCAGTCTTAGATATCCATTTCTCATCCATAACTCCCAGTAACTAACCCCCATTACAGTTTTAAATTCAAGTCATATAATACTTTCATGTCTTGATGACTTCCTTCTGAACTCAGGTAATAACCCATGTGATATCCTCTGTGCATATGAATTATTCAATTCTTTTTGAAGCCCTCTTCTTGTACAAAAACTTAGGAGTTAATATTTCTGCCTCATTTTAAAATATATCCTCTAACAACTATCACTGCATCTCTGCAGATATAAGACTCTCCATTAACTGCTGGTCTAAATGTTCTCTCTTTTCACCCTTGTGTTGTCATTACCAAAATGAATATTGTATCTTGTTTTAATTTCATTAATTCAATGCTGTCATTTATCTCACCCATTAAGCACTGGGCTGAAGTCACTAACTTCAAGGGTTTTGTGGAATGGCAAGTCTTTTGGCAGTCTTCCTTCTATAATTGAATCCACCTTGAATTATCTGAATTATGGATTAATGGTGATTCCAGCAGTTCAACTGAAACTTGGATTACTGCTGCTCAGTTTTTTTAAATCCTGGTTTTTGAACTCCTCTGCTTTGTTTTCTGTTATCAATGATTTTTTTTCACTTTGCTGGTGTGATGGGATTGTGATTCTTTCACCCACATCTCTGGCAACATCTCTATCCCAAAATATCTAAATCTTGGTTTAGGCTGAGATAACCCAAGTTGAGTTCTTTCTCTCTGATGACTGTTAATTATTATACAGTATATACTGTAATTATGTTTTTGATATATTAAACAATCACAAAACTAAAGTTTAAACATTAATCGAGTTGTTCTGTGCAATCAACATTCTATAAGACATCCAAGTCATCAATGGACAAAAAGATTCCTGAGAAAGTATGGGGCTTTTTATTACAAAAATACACTTGCCACTAAAATAAACTGATCTGTAACTACATTATGTAGATCAATGGTCTGGCATTTAATCAGACAAATATAAGAGATTCTCTAACTAGCCAGGCACATTTTACTTAATATACAGATTACTTTGTACTGTAGTATAAGCCAAAGAATTGGAAGAGCTAATTATCTTTCATTTTACATTACCTCATAGAAATGGCTGCAATGAAATAGTCACCAGTAACTTGACTGAATAAAAACAAATTATACATTTACATAAAGTGTTAGCGACTGTGCCTCCGCCAAGACAGATAGATAGATGGATCTCCTCTTTTGCATAAATACTTTTATATTTAAAAGTGGTAAATTCAATTTTTATTGGAAGTCAATAGTGTCAGTCACCTGCCTATAAACAGTATCAAGGTGCTCCTTTGAAATATGAAGTCAATGTTACAATAATGGTCATATTATAGTGGATTAACATAAATTTATCAATAAAAAGAAAGCAAGCAGAGGCTGAAATCCAAGAAAAGCTTCAGATGTATGTCATCAACCACAGCATGAAACTTTGGTCAAGTACTACCATTTAAGAGCCTAAATCAGGCTCAGACTTTAATGTTATCCAATGCATTCAGCAGACAAATTAATAGCACATTTGGCAAGTGCAGCCCAAATATCCACATTACACAAAAGGCTCTTGGCAACTTATGCTAGTATCTTTATCCAAAGAAAAGACAACTTTTTCCACTCCAAACAAGAACTGGCAGTTGCAAATTAGTGCTTTAGGTCTCTGCAGTTCCAGCCACCTTCCACAAGTTACTGAACAAAATAGGGTCCCTGGTGAGCCAACATGTGTATCTGGTGACAGTGTTTTTCCTCCAACTCAAAAAACTCAAAAAACATTACCTCCATCTTAAATTAGGAAGCATTAGCAGTTGCATTTAAATAACATTCTTAAACCTGCTTAATCAATACAAATTTAATAGTAATCTAAAGTATTTATTTTAATAAAGTATGGGACAAGACCAGCTCCAGTATCTAGTAGTTAGTCTCAAAATATGATAACATCTACATCTTATCCATATTTCACAAGTTCTCAGGCTTTTGTTTTTGTCTGGTTGTCATGCTAGGTTACCAAAAACTAAAGTTTACAAAATTTGATAAACAAACCTATGCAACATTTATCACCCAAAGTTTGCACTCAGAATCCATTCATAGATGTTACTTGCTCCAGCTATAATGAAGTGCAACCATATTTTAATACTCCTGTGCTCAGCTGCAGACATCATATTGGCCTCAAAAAAAGATCAGTACAGTATTACTCCAAAGAGAAAACATAGTGCTATAACGATACAGTGTAGCCAATACTGGAAAAAGTAAATATGCAAAAACAACCTGTTTGTCTTGCTGAAGAAAGGGTAAGCTTGATCAATGACACTCAATAGAAGTATATTTAGCTTGCAAAAGAGGATCATTGTGGGAGATATCAAAAGGATATACATGTAGTATAAGCATTCTCCTCTTTTACCACTGAAATGTACTCAATGAAAGATAAAAATATCAGGATGAAAGACCATGTGCAGCCCCTTCAGTCAAGGGGGCCCAAACACAGACAAGTATTATTTCTGTTTTGCACTTGGTTCTTAGTCTACATAAATTTAATTGCATGGGATAAAAGGTAGAGAATGTACTGACATATGTGATAATTGGTAATTGAAGATGCAAAAGATGGCACAGGTTACTAATTTAATTTTAATGAGTTCTTCATTCTCCAAAGTGAAAAGGAAAGCTGCGTTTGTGAGATTAAAAGCTTTCCCGTTCATTACAACTTGCAGCTGATAGTTAGACTGCAGCCTTGAGATGCCGGTAACACAACACAAACTTTCACAGACACTTTCAAATTTGAATTAAACTTGGGCCTTCAACTTCACCACAAGACCATGTAAGGGTTAATCTCATTTTTTAAATAAAACTGAATAAGAAAAAAAAAACTGAAAATGATTGAAAGTAGGCAAAGAAACTAGGATTTAGAAATAAATGGTAAATGGCCCAAGCAAAATTCGATGAAACCACTTGATTCAGTAAAGTAGGTCTTTGAGGAAATGGATCCTTTTACTTAACCAAGGAGAGTATCAAGGCCTATCCTCAAAAATATATATCTGCATTGTATTTGTATGTTGAGCAAAAAAAAGCATGGCTTAAAGAGTATCTCTTACCACTCCAAATAAATTTGAAAATTACAGGTCTGACCCCAAAACAACAATTCACAGGGGTTTTGAAAATTAAAAACCTGGACAGGGGCTATAATAAAAATGCAAAAAGAAAAGGAAAATGTGTAGCATTGCCTATACTCAGTCTAAATTAGAGAAAAAAATTAACACATCATGGATTTAGCTAAAATTACTGTAGATGAATTGCAGTAGGGTGTTTTTAACTATACCTATGAAGAGAGTACAGAAAGTACAGAACTCAATGAAGTCCTAACCAACCCAGTTTTAGTTTTTTCTTCATTTAAAGACAAAAATGCAGCTGGAGAATCGAGAAACATGAACTAATTAATATAAGCTCCAACACATACTGCATACTAGAAAAGTTTTTCAAGCTTTTAAATTCTGTACAGTCATGGCATTTAGTTTTCTTACTGTCCTGCCTATGAGCCAATACCTAAGCCAACAGTTTAAAACATGGTGAAAGAGGTTTATAATTAGAAGACAGTGAAGGATTCCTAAGGAGTACATTCTCTAATACATACATACATACATACACACACACACACACACACAACATATTCACACAGTGACAATTTGCAGTTGACAATTAATATAATCTAAATTTGAAAAAATTTTTTTTAAAAACTCTGTTATTATTTCCTGATTTGCTTGAACATGTCTGGCCATAGTAATTTTAATGAAATGGGAAGTGCAAAGCAATTCAGTTATGACAAATGTTAGGGAAATACAGAAGTGAAAGACAAACTTTATTACAGTGAGTGACCATTATGGGTATCAGGTAATATGTGTAACCCCAATGATAAATCAGAGGGTGTCCAGATTTTCAAAGTCCCTAACCAGGAAATAGGAACTATGAAAACCTTATTTCTAAGAATAACACAAGGAAACAGGAATAAATTGCAAAATGTGTAAAAATAAAAAATATAGCTACAAATGGGCAACACAGAAGTGAAAAAATTCCGAGTATGAAATCCAAAATCAAAACCAAAGCCTAAGCCAAGAGTAAACATTTATAAACCAAAGAACCAAAATAATAAACTTAATAAAATAATATTCACAAAATTGAAATCCAAAGTAGGGGACTGAACAGAACAAACAGGAGCTATATCGGGCTGTAGCTACAGTTACAGGATCAGAAGGCACAGTCCCCATTGGCTCAATATTCAAAAGACTAGGGGCTTCATGAATAATGGCATGCAAAGAATTCACACTAAAACATGAAATACAAACAAAACTAAAAATGTGTGTATGTACCAAAAACTCCAGATGCATACAACTATGCATATACCAAGTTCCATGCATGTCTCCTTTATAAATCTGAACAAACGTGAAATTTAACACACGTACACGCGACGATAGCCCCATCCTGACTCCTTCAAAAAATTCACATATTTGAATATGCAAATCAATAATAACTAGCCTCTTCCATTCAGTGCTTCATAAATATACAAAATCAAAATCACAAAAGAAGAATTTCAGCAAATGCGAAGTGGAGGCAAGTAAAAACATGGTATTTGTTGGCCTAAATGGTGGTATAAGCAAAAAAATGAAGTCATGGAGTGATACAGAGTGGGAGAGACACTCAAAAGTTCAAGTTAAGAAAGTCACACAGTCCCCAAAATAATAAAAAAAAAAAAGAAGTGGTCAGATATCAAAGTTGCAGTGAAAAGGCAAGTCGCAGCCCACTGTCTTCTTATTTTGTTTCAGACAATATTACAAAAGCCGACGCCTTGCTGAGGACACAGTGATGGTGCTGCTGTGCCCAGCATATCTACTGGCTCTGGCTGCACACACGTCTGCCTTGGAAAAATGCCGGGTGACTATTTGGCTGTGTGCTGATGGACGCTGTAGGAGATGTTGCCAATGAACTAATGAATATAAGGGCTGTAATATATGATATTGAACACGTTAAATGAATTGATTAAAAAAATAAATGTTGCATCTGATTGCATGTTTTTGCATTCTGCTAATTACATTCAAACAAAGTTGTAATGCTGTCCAATTTGGCTGATCATTTGGTAAGTCAGGTTCATCACACCATATCTCTTCGGATAAGGGCAAACACGATTGTGTACCACCTTATGAAAGACAGTAGACACAACATGGAAACTTATGATTTATTTGAAAAAAAGACACCCTTGGGTATGTAAAAATACCATTACTGTCTTTACGCTTTATTGTAACATAAACAAACAGCTTTGAAATTTGGATGTACATAAATAGCAAAATGCAAAAAGTACAAAAGTAGTAAATCACACTAAGGAATTCCTTTACGCTAACTCAAGCAATGTTTCAATGAAGGTGATACTGTGCAAAGCATGAGCATGAGTTTACTCGTCTTTTATTTATTTACCACTATCAAGTGACCACCACAGAACATAATCTAGTATTAGGCAGGCATTATATACATAACGGAATGAGGGAGCTGGCGCCCTGCCCAGGGTTTGTTTCCTGCCTTGTGCCCTATGTTGGCTGGCATTGGCTCCAGCAGACCCTTGTGACCCTGTAGTTAGGATATAGCGGGTTGGATAATGGATGTATGGATGGACGGAATGAGGGAAAAGCCCAGAACTGTATCTGAAATGCAAAAAAATATATAAATAGGTTTCTTACAAATCCTCAACCTAGACTGGTCATTTCTGGTTTGAAATAATACTGAATCAGGTAGTAGATCAACAGTATAAATAGGTCAGTTACCCAGATAAAATCATAACAAGGCCTCTGGTTTTAGACTGACTAAAATATTGTGCCTATATTTAGGCTGGTTTCTGCTTACACCAGTCTTGGATTACAACAATTCCACAAATAAAACAGAGAACATAATAATGATGATAGTATGTCTTTGCCAAAGGATCCTTCATTAGTTAGTGGGGGTTGTTCATGCCATCATTATGTCATTTCAATTTTATGAGGCAATGTATCATTATCAGAAACTGTAGTATGTTTAAGCATAAGGTCAATATACTGTACATATGAGTGGTTTCTTGTTAGTTTAAGTTGTATTTTGTGATTTAAAGTACAATAATATTACCTCAGTCATTTAGTAATATTACTGAAACATTTTTTGTAAGATGTAATAAAGCATTATGCATGTTCGGTTATATTTCCATTAACTGACATCGTCAGTGCAAGTTCTGACTTAAATACAAAATCGGGTTATGAACATTGGTAGGAACGAAACACATTAGTAATCCAAGGGCTGTCTATAAAAGAAAACCTGATACATTGTGATTAAGTTTTAAATTTTGCATTTCTCTAAGGAAAGCAGCTCAGTCAGCCATCGTTCTGCATGCAGTTACGTGCGGAGCATCAGACTAAGAAGTGAATATGAAAAATAATGCTATCCTGTCTAAATTTGATTGATTCATATTGTCTCTGTCAGATTAGTTCTTCATTTAATCTTTTTCTTGCACAAAATATTAACAAGTACAGAAGGTTGGTGTCATAGTTATGACTCTTAATGAATTCTGGGAACTTTTTACCATTCACAGTAATTTCAAGACTGACAATGAATTATAAAAAATGTGATGCCCATAAATCTGTAACTTGCAATACTTTACAACATTTGCCTATACCATTTACTTCATAAAAACCCAATACACAGCCAAGTTAAAATAACATGGGCCATCTTAATAACCCAAAGCTCCACCATGCACTCCTCAGCAAATGCCTTGGTAAGCTGTACCTTCTTGGTGATTCTTCATATAAGTCTGTTTTAAAAGCAACACTTTACCAAATGTTGAATTTAAAGCTAAAGACCACCTGTTTATTAATGCTTTCTAAACTGCTATTCTGCACTTACTAACTTCATATTCTTTTTTTCCTGTATAGTATTTCACAGGATTAATGATGTATGTACTCTACCATGCTATCTACTACCTTGAACCAACTGACCATAAACTAATAAAAAGTTCACTTTTTGACTGTTTGTGAAAGTTTTCAACAAGTTGTCTAAAAACATCTGGGATAAAATTAAATCAGTAAAATTATTCTTCAATGCTATATTTTAAACTATTTATATATTTAAAATTAAAAGCAGAGGACAAATGAAATAACCAAAATTAGCACAGAAAAAGATGAGCGCCTCTTTTGTATTGCATGTGAGCAAAAAGGAAAGGAACACAAACAATTTTAGTGCATACAGAAGGAAATATGTTTTTGCCAAATTTTTGTTTGATTCAATAAGACCCATGTGTGCATATTATATATTTGTAACACTAGCAGCTGTCATAACTGACCAAAACATATCAAGTCCCAAGGAACACAAGACATATTATTGCATCCAAAAAGTAAGTTAAGTGAGTGCCAAGGGCACCAAATACCAGTACAGAGTAACTATTATTATGAAAAACACATTATAATAGTACTATTTAAACAGTAATTACTTTATTAATATATTTTTACTCTGTTGTAATGTATGTTGTATTCTAACAGAGAATAATTATAATAATCATAAATTTGATACTTTTGCATTAGTGACCCTAATTATAATAGTTTTTAAACTAGTTCATTTACCTCTCCTTTTAGCTTAATCAATGCTTCTTTGCATAGTATAAAAATGCTACTAAACACACAGATTCTGAGCACTTGAAATGAGGCTGTGGTGATTGATTAAAGTACATTAGATTATCTATCTCTGTGTGTGTGTATATATATATATATATATATATATATATATATATATATATATATATATATAATCCAACATCTGTCTGTCTGCTCTTCACAAAAGAACTACTTAACGAATTTAGATCTGATTTTTTTCTATTATTTGCTTGAACATTCTGGTTGATTTTGCGACTTTTCTCATCATGCTAAGTATCATAGATTGCCTGCGGTACCGATTTATTTGTGCAAATCAGAAACAACGGCTGCAGGCCAAGGGGTAGGGCCCTCCTCATTTACGCGCCAGCTACCATTTGAGTTGCTCTACCTCTCAACTTGTATTGGAGCATACCTTGCCTCCACTTAGCTAGTGATACCTGTTTGTTCAACAGACATTAGCAACTACGGATTGAGAGAGAGATCAGACCTACATATGTTTTAGAGGGTAGCTACTGATTGCCATCTCCACAGTGGCAATGTTTGAAGTTGGAGCGTACCTATATTCCGCTTGGCCAGAATTACACTTTTTTTTTTTTGATTTTTTTTAAAGATAGTCCTGCTTTACTATTATGTGGGTGGAACTGCAGGGGACAGCTAGTTTAAAACAACAGAATTTGTGCCAAAGTGCTGCACAAAGAAGCATTAAAATAATCACAATACAATACAGAAGCAGATTAATAAAACAAACAATTAAACCATCTCCCACAATCCCATCATACACAGTAAAAGGCAGAAGAAATCAAGTAGGTTTTAGGTTGACTTTTAAAAACCTCAATAGACTTCTTCTTTTTAAGTTAGATCAATATAAAGAAAACAAAAGTGATGCGCATAACAAAGGAAAGACCAACAAAACTGGCAATAAAAAGCTGAGAACAGTTTAAATACCTCGGGGTAAACATCACAAGTAAACATAAAGTTCTATATCAACAAAATTTCGTCGTCTGCATGGAAAAAATTAAACAAGACTTGCATAGATGGTCAACCCTTCATCTGACACTAGCTGGAAGAATTAACACTGTTAAGATGAATATTCTTCCTAAGCTCCTTTTTTTACTTCAAAACATCCCAATACACATTAATAAATCGTTCTTTAAGCAATTAGATTCAACAATAACCTCATTTATTTGGAATTCTAAACATCCACGCATCAAAAGAGCGACCCTACAAAGACAAAAGGCAGAAGGCGGCATGGCTCTACCTAACTTCCAGTTTTATTACTGGGCGGCAAATATACAGTCGATAAGAACCTGGACACAAATAGAAGAACATATACAGGCATGGACCGCAATAGAAGTAAAATCCTGCAGTACTTCTTTGTATTCCCTGCTCTGCGCTCCAATAAACACACGTTATCGGCAATACACTAATAACCCAATTGTGCTCCACTCACTTAGAATCTGGAACCAATGTAGAAAGCATTTTAAGACGGAGAAGCTTCTTTCTGTGGCACCCCTGCAAAAGAACCACCTCTTTCAACCTTCACAAACATATGCAGTTTTAATATCTGGAAAAATTTGGAATTAACTTGCTTAGAGATCTTTATATAGACAACGTCTTTGCATCCTATGAACAATTACATTCCAAATTTAACATTCCAGCTACAAATTTCTTTCACTATCTTCAAATCAGGAACTTTGTTAAACAGAACCTTCCAGATTTTCCTCATCTTGCACCCTCATCCACGCTGGAAAAAATATTGCTCAATTTTGAGGAATTAGACTCCATCTCTACAATATATAAAATCATTTTACAATCCCTTTCTTTCAAAGATCCAAGAGGACACTGGGAAAATGACCTCTCAATTAATATATCAGAAAAGGAGTAGCAATGCAGAGAATTCACTCAAGCTCCATATGCGCAAAGCATACAATTATACAACTCAAAATTATATATTCGAGCACATCTGTCTCGACTAAAACTCTCCAATATGTTTCCAGGGCATGATCAAACATGTGAACATTGCAACCAAGCCCCAGCCTCACTAGGTCACATGTTCTGGGCCTGCACCAAATTAACATTATTCTGGACAAAAATTTTTAATTACCTCTCAGACAGCCTTGGACTCACAATCCCTCCTAACCCATTAACAGCTGTGTTTGGGGTTCTTCCAGAGGGTCTTAAAGTGGAGAAGGACAAACAAATTGTGATTGCATTCACTACACTGTTGGCACGCAGACTTATTCTGATAAACTGGAAGAACCCAAACTCTCCTCTTTTAAGTCAGTGGGAAACTGATGTGTTATATTATTTAAAATTGGAAACAATCAAATACTCAGTTAGAGGATCTGTACAGACTTTTTTCAAAACATGACAGGATCTAATCAGTAATATTTTAAAATAAGTTTATAAAGCACAGAGAATTTATTAATTTAGGTATTTTTACAAGCCTTAAATTTTACACCGTTTGGCTTGCTCTCTCTCTCAAGGGTGGGGATCGATCTGTTCTTAGCATAATTCTTTTTTTTGTAAAAACTTGATTGCTATGTATTGATTGTAATAAAATTAATAAATAAAAATTAAAAAAAAAGCTGAGAACACATCTTGGAAGATGTAGAGAACTTAAAATATTTGTGAATGATCCTGTCAAGGGATAGAATAAGTAAAAAAATAATGAAAGTACATATAGCACTGTGAAAAGCAGCCTTCAATGCAAAATGAAAAATGCTAACAAATAGAATGGGTGGAAAAAAGAAAATAATAATAAAAATAGCAACCTGGGGCCTCATGCATAACGCCGTGCGTAGAATTCGCACTATAACATAATGTAAGCACAAAAGCAGACATGTACTTTCACACAAAAAATCCAGATGCATAAATCAGTGCGTTCGCCAACTTCCACATTTTTCCGCTAGATAAATCCAGTTCAGCGTGGAAATTAATGCACGTGCATGCATCTGCTGTCCTGCCCCCATTCCTCCCAGAATTACACCTCTTTGAATATGTAAATCAATATAAATAGCCCTTAAGCTCAGTGTTCTGTGAAAAGACAATGGCAAAACCACGAGTAAAAACAGAACAATTCAGCAAATACCAAGTGGAGGCAAGGAAAAATGTACTATTTGTTGGTATACACAATGGTATAAACAAGAAAAGGAAGTTGATCGAGTGACATAGCATGTCAGAGAAACTCGAAAGCTTAAGTTCACAAAGTCGCACAGTGCCCGAAATAAAAAAAGAAGTTGTCAAATATCAAATTCGCAGTGAAAAGCTGAGTCATAGCCCACCGTCTGAGTTTCATATGAAAGCTTATTAGGGTATAGAGAAAGAAAAATAGGAACAGTGGGGAAAAAAGCACGAAATGTCAACTTTAATCTCGAAATTTCCACTTTAATCAAGTAGTTAATTTTGTCATTAAAGTAGAACATCATAAACTTCATGTTAAAATCGTTTAATTTACTAGTTTCTCAAATCCCATCGTAACTAAAGTAGCATGTTAAATGCTGTGTTTTGTATTTGATCTTCTATGTGCTTTGTGTGTGTGAATCACTATGTGCTTTCATGCTTTGTCTTCCTCCGACAGGATACAGAATCCATTACATTCATAATATTACAGCTCTTTGAATAATTAAAATACTGAGATGTATACTTGATATAATTTTCATGATGGTTGAAGTTAAAGCATGTTATTAAGCATGGGAACATGGTGGCGCAGTGATTGTGTGCGACCTTCGATGAAATAATTTATTGCAGCAGTACTGTCTGTTTCAAACGTACTAACCCCCAATTCCTGACCTTCCTTTTCTTTCTCCAAATGCCCAATCGCCACACAATCAGCTCTGTAATAGACGTTAAGCCATCTGTAGGCTTATAATGCAGATTCTTCAAAACTTTTAAGGAACACTGAAATATCTTCGTAGTACATGTTTAATTATTCTATCCTTCACGCCAGTCCCAGTGAAGCATACAGTGCGAGGCAGGAACAATCCATAAACGGAGCACCAGATCCTTGCTAGCGTAGCGACACCATGTCCTTTAATTATTAACAATATGGATTATTTAAATGAAGTTAAAAGTTTTATCTGTATAATATAATAAACACATTTTGCTGCATTTCCTCTAAAAAATATCATCATCATATGTAAATACGCGCTTTATAAAGTGGCTCAGGTTTTGCAATATTATAACTGTAGTGCAAGTTTACAGTGAGGTAATTGTACTTTTAAGTACAAACAGTTCTACAAGAAGCACATGCTTGACTGATTGAGTGCGTTTAGAGCTCTTGGGATGAAACTCTTTCTGAACCGCGAGGTCCATACAGTAAAGGTTTTGAAGCATTTGCCGTGTGAGAGCAGTTCCAAATAGGAGCTTGGCTGAGGCAGCGTGTGCTTGATTCTGTACACCGATAATGCTCTTTCCAATCAGCTGCTCCAAGTGGTGCAGTGAGAGTAATATGGAAAAAGATGATCCGCTGTGGCAACACCTAATGGGACCAGCTGAAAGACGAAAAAGAAGGTGTAGTGAGAGTAACAACGCTAAATCAGCTATTGCATTTGGAATAGTTTGACCATTCTGTGGACCATTATATTGTTACAGGTTAATTACAATCAAATGCATTAAACTAATAAACAATATGCGGTTAATTTCAGTGTATTTATAAAGCCGCTTCAGGGATGTGGATCTGAAAAAGAAAAATAAAACACACAGGAACAGTAGCACTGCTTTGACGCTGAGCGCCGCCAGTCTGCAAAACCGAGCGGAAAACTTGTGTACGACAGGGTATGAGCTACCGTGGAAATGTGCATGGTTTTATGCCACGTTTAGGTTTTATACATCGTGATTTGAACATGGAAACATTCTTATGCAACATTTCTGTGCTTATGCACCGTTTATACATGAGGCCCCCTGACTGTTGCATTGTATGAAGCAGAGAAATGGTCAATGAAAAAAGGTGATATAAATTGATGAAAAACTTATGGTACTATAGTTTACAAGCTTGTAAAGAAGCACACTGCAATAATAGTAAATGTTGAAAAACTAGGAAAGACAGCACTATATGCTGAACAAACCATGTTTTAAGAAAAATTTAACTTTCATAAACAGATATTTCTAAAAGCTGTAAAGATATGACAAAAGTAATACAATCAACAGTGAAATACATATTTTATCATTCTGTCAAATATCTTACCTTAATGTCTTTCCATGTTGTCAGATTTGCAAGGTAAACACTGTGGCAGGAGGCTGTGTGCCAGACCCAGCCAGGACGCCTGGTAGGACTGGGAGGCGGTCTATACATCCCCCAGGCAACGAGGGGGCAACCGCCCTGGATGATGAGGGGACCACAGGGACAGAGCAAAGAGGCTCAAACCCATTGTTGCCTGTGGCCAATGCCAGGGGGCGCCCCGAGTGTCGAGGAGCCCGGGAGATCTGCACTTGCGTCACGCCTGGGCAGGTGGAGTGCTTCCGGGTGCTCGTGCGGCACTTCCACCACACCAGGAAGTGCCGCCGGAAGGTCATCTATGAGAACCTGAAGCACATCCTTCCTACAGTCGGGGAGCTAGAGTCAAGAACAGGAGCAGAACGAAGCTCCAAGGACAGGAGGAAGAAAAGCGGCCCACGGACATTGAGAGAGAAGACTGTGTTGAGGGGTGTTTGGTGCAGGAGCACTGTGTGCTGTGTGAACTTTATTATTAATAAACATGTGTTTTACAAAGGTGTTCGGACCAGCTCTCACAACACATTGGAAGAATGAAATAGACTCAACATCGAATAACTAGCCACAACCAGTATTTTCTAAAATACAAAAAAATATTATTTATGAAATGTCAAATTGCTGAACTTATCATAGATTTATTTTCATTTAGATCAATAAATACTTTTTAAGTATTTGTACTATTCAGCTAGAAATAATGATAGCCAATATTGGTATTTTTGTGCACTACTTTTAAATGAACGTTCTAAAGTCACTCTGCAAAGAGTTTGGTGTAAATATTTTATTTATTCTATATCTATAACTCTATCACTATCTATCTATATCTATATATATCCACTGTATATATCTATGTGTGTGTGTGTGTGTGTGTGTGTTGAACAGTTCATTCTACTAGAGCCACTCTTACTAAACAAGGACATTCCTAAACGTATTTCTAAGCCGTCTTCGTACCTTATTCTGTGTAAGTAAATCATCCTATAGACTATTTATAGTTACTAGGAAAGTTAGAGAAAAGCCAAGCAAAATGACACCTTTTATTGGCTAACTAAAAAGATTACAATATGCAAGCTTTCGAGGCAACTCGGGTCCCTTCTTCAGGCAAGATGTAATCAAAGTTGCCTCGAAAGCTTGCACATTGTAATCTTTTTAGTTAGCCAATAAAAGGTGTCATTTTGCTTGGCTTTTCTCTACATTCATAACGGCTAACACGGTACAACAACCTAGTACTAGGAAAGTTAGAAACATAAATTACACAGTTTATCACATGATTTAACCCTACACCATCTTTAAGATGTGGCTAAAATAAATCCTTGGTCCTACAATAGCAACATATGCAATTTATGATTATACCTACGCATAAACTTTATAGATAGATGTAAATACAGAAAAATATCTATTATACATGCCATATATGTAAACAGCATAAACTGTATAAATTACTTAGAAAGGTCCTGTTAAAAATTCCAAACAATTTTACTAGAATAGCCAAAAGTAAAAAGTTCAATAAGGCAGTCATTCTCATTTGCAGGCTCCAGAACATCTACTGTAGTTATTTGTTGAAATGCATATAAAAATAACCCCTCCCCACTTTAACTTGTTGGCACTTGGTCTCTCCACATGAATAATGCATTTGGGCACACACCAGTTTTCTTCTCTAGTTCAAACTAAAAACAAATTCATTTTCAGTTGCAGTTCTGAACAATAATTTCATAAAAACTCACAAAGGACCTTTCTGTAATAAAGTTTCATGCCAGGAAAGATGGATTTATGTGAAAATCTGTGTTTAATAATGCATAAAAATACTTTCTGGAAAGGGAACATCTTTTGCTTAGGCACTATTATTGTGTTTCCTGCAGGTTACAAAATGGTAGCTGTAATTTGGAAAAATTGAGAGTTTTAAAAATCTGTACTACAGGTGCCACTGAGTTCATGACAGACAACCAAAAAAACTACTTATTTGACTACAGTCACACATTTAGTGAGTATTTTTATTTTTTCCCAAATTTATAGTTTTAATAGTAAATCTGACAGAGAAAGATGTCTCAGTTTTTTCATGATGTTTCCTCCAACCATCTGTCATGTCAATAAGCATCTGAATTTATTGGTCTTGTTGACTGTCCAGGCAGATGTTAACAGTGCACAATAGGGAGAGAGGATATAACTGCTTAACTGATTAGACTGGCAGTCAATCCATTTTCTTTCCCTTAATGCCTCTCTTAGGTAAAAAACACGGAGATCGAGCTCTAATTACAAAATCGGTGCTTTTTGGATGTTTGGGCCCTGCATAATCTACATAAGCCTGATTTATTTGGTCCCTATATGTTCTTTCCCAGTCTCATAAAATACAGTAAGCATGGGCCTCATATCCATTTCTCAACAGACTGTATATACACTGTAACTAATACATATTTTTAAATAAAAGAAAACAAGGTTGCTAAGCAGCAGCTTATCTGAGCTTTCCAGAAACCTCTCCTAGTTCACAAATAATGACAGAACATCTTCCAGCTTTGAAATCAGGTCACAAAAACTGATGATCATTAAACGTTCTATATACCGCATCATATACCAGTATGTGGGAAATGTCATATACACAAAGTACATTTCAAATGTGAAAAATTATTACTTCTGAATAGTTTATGTCACACACGTGTGCATATGAGGCAGCTAAAGGGCCTGAATAATGTTAGTTCCACGCTAGACCAGGGGGTGGTGAGGTGCACTGTCTTTCTCTCTCGATCCTCTGCAGACCATTCACAGGAAATCCCACACGGTTCCGGTGACCATGAAGATGTCACTTCCAGTTCCAGCAGCCATGATGACGACACTTTCCATTTCCGGTGCCATGATGATGTCACTTCCGGCCCACACGCCATCAAAATCGTCACTTCCGGTCTTGGCCTTTAAAGCTGCCATCTTTGCACATCTGTCAGTTCTGTTTTGGACTTTGTACCGAGCACAACTCAACAAAAGATACCCATTTGCAGCCAGAGCATATTATATGGGTGGCTGCCCCAAACCTTTGATGTTTTCTGTGTATCTCATCTCACTTGATATTTATTATACTGAACAGACTAGCTGCTGAGTGCACAAAAGAAAATAAACACTATATTTTAAATCACAAGAGAAATTTTGTGATACTTAAATGTCCGTATTATCTTTTTAATTCTATTATAATCCCCACTGCATAATTAAACTTCATAATTAATTGACTAATAGAGAATGACATGTTAGACAGCTAATGCCAAGAAACATCAAACAATCCTTTTGTGCTACAATGAAGCACTAAAGTATACACAACTGTTCAAGTTATACTTTTCTTGGATTAGTGTCTTGAGCTTCTGGGATAGGAAACAACTCCCTATCACCTTGAACTGGATAATCAGCCAGAAAATAAATTAATGGACAATCCTTTTAATTGCAAAAAACACCAAACCTGTAGGTGTTACCATGAGTGTCTCCCTATTGTATAAGACATGGTGTGAGATGCATTACATCTACAACTGAACTATCAATACTTAAAATTTACATAACATATTGTAGCAAGGCTCATTATGTTATGCATGGTGAAACATTCTTCTCCAGAAATATACATATCTGTCTATCTATCAATAAAGTCTGCACATCTGTCATGTGATTGATCACAAATTAATGGGTATATAACCTTAATCTTGGTCTTAACTGAAATGTTATGAACTGATTGATATGTTATGGAAATTCAAATATTTTAAGAAGCAGCAACCTGGTGGCCATAAAGGATGGCAAAGAAAATAAATGAATGGTGGTCCTATGGTTATATGTAGTCCTATTTTTTTGGCAAAATTATCAAAACACCAAGTGATAACCATAATGGCAGAAAAAGAAAAAAAAGAAGAGACATCTACTTAACCATCCATCCATCCATCCTTTACCACTTATCCAAAGTCGGGTCACGGGAGCAGTAGCTTGAGCAGAGATGCCCAGACTTCCCTCTCCCTGGCCACTTTTCCAAGGCCAGCCGGGAGACATAGTTCCTCCAGCATGCCATGGGTCATCCCCGGGGCCTCCTCCCGGTTGGAATTGCTGGAACACCTCACCAGGGAGGCGTCCAGGAGGCATGAACAAGACCCCGAGATACTTGAACTCCTCCACGGGGCAGGATCTCGCCTCAAACCCTGACAGGGCACTCCACCCTTTTCCGGCTGAGGGCCATGGTCTTGGATTTGGAGGTGCTGATTCCCATCCCAGTCGCATCACATTCAGCTGCGAACTGATTCAGAGAGAGCTGAAGATCATGGCCTGATGAAGCAAACAGATCAACATCATCTGCAAAAAGCAGTGACCCAATCCTGAGTCCACCAAACTGGACCCCCTCAACACCCTGGCTGCTCCTAGAAATTCTGTCCATAAAAGTTATGAGCAGAATCGGTGACAAAGGGCAAACCTGGCGGAGTCCAACTCTCACTGGAAATGGGTTTGACTTACTGCCGGCAATGCGGACCAAGCTCTGACACCGGTTGTACAGGGACCGAACAGTCGTTATCAGGGGGTCCAGTACCCCATATTCCCGGAGCACACCCCACAGGATTCCCAGAGGGACACGGTCGAACGCCTTTTCCAAGTCTACAAAACACATGTAGACTGGTTGGGCAAACTCCCATGCACCCTACAGGACTCTGCTAAGGGTGTAGATCTGGTCCACTGTTTCGCGACAACAACGAAAACCACAGTTTCTCCCGAATCCGAGGTTCAACTATCCGACGGACCCCCCTCTCCAGAACCCCCGAACAGACTTTTCCAGGGAGGCTAAGGAGTGTGATCCCTCTATAGTTGGAACTCACCCTCCGGTCCCCCTTCTTAAATAGAGGGACCACCACCCCAGTCTGTCAATCCAGAGGCACTGTCCCCGGTGTCCATGCGATGTGGCAGAGACGTGTCAACCAAGACAGTCCTACAACATCCAGAGTCTTGAGGAACTCTGGGCATATCTCATCCACCCCTGGGGCCCTGCCACCAAGGAGTTTTTTGACCACCTCAGTGACCTCAGTCCCAGAGATGGGGGAGCCCACCTCCGAGTCCCCAGGCTCTGCTTCCTCATTGGAAGGCATGTTAGTGAGACTGAGGAGGTCTTCGAAGTACTCCCCCCACTGACCCACAGCGTGTCCCATGTCGAGGTCAGCAGCACACCATCCCCACCCTATACAATGTTGACACTGCACTGCTTCCCCCTCCTGAGACACCGAATGATGGAACAGAATCTCTTCGAAACCGTTCGAAAGTCATTCTCCATGGCCTCCCCAAACTCCTCTCATGCCCGAGTTTTTGCCTCAGCAACCACCGAAGCCGCATTCCGCTTGGCCTGCCAGTACCTATTAGCTGTCTCCAGTGTCCCACATGACAAAAGGGTTCGATAGGACTCCTTCTTCAGTTTGACGGCATTCCTCACCGCCGGTGTCCGCCAACGGTTTTTGGTATTGCTGCCATGACAGGCACCGACCACCTTACGGCCACAGCTCTGGTCAGCTGCCTCAACAATAGAGGCACGGAACATGGCCCATTTGGACTCAATGTCCCCCACCTCCCTCGGGACGTGGTCGAAGTTCTGCCAGAGGTGGGAGTTGAAGCTACTTCTGACAGGGGACTCTGCCAGACATTCCCAGCAGACCCTCACAACATGTTTGGGCCTATCAGACCACCACCAGGTGGTGATCAGTTCACTGCTGCGCCCCTGTCTTCACCCGAGTGTCCAAGACTATATCTATTTAGCATCAGCCAAATATCAGAAGCAGATTAAGTAACAAAGAACGAGAAAAAAAAAAACACAAGACACTGAAGTAGCAATTCTCAATATAGAGAAACTGAGCAGCAGACAAACACGATGGTTCATAAGCATGCAGGACAAATTCTTGGATACAGAATGCAAGAACAATAAAAAGGCAAAAATGCACGCCAACAGTCGGGAAAATCATGAAACAGCCAAAACTTAGGACCAATAAGATATGTCAACCTCTCAGTCAGTCATGAAGAGTATACTCAACAGGCATGAAGAGAAACTTCCTGGTTTCAGCAATGTTATCTTTTCAGTCATTACACTCATTTAATAACAACAGATAAGGGTGGCAGCATCAGATGACGAGTAAACACATTTTTCTTTAACTAAACTAGGGGGCTTCACCCCCTGCTCACCAACCCCCGTGTTTGGTTTTTCAGATACACACTTTTAAGAATTTTTTTTCTTTAAATTGTTGCTATTTCATTAGTTTCACTTTTATTTCAGAACTTCATTAAAAACAATATTTGGAATCTGTTGAGTTCCAACATACTGAATCATTTAAATGAGATAGCGAGACATGTGTTTAATGAATTTGTACCATAATTCAGGATAGGTTTCTCTGTTTGGAATTTCAGTAAAGACAAAATGATCTAAATCATCGGCAGTTAATTTCTTTTGCAAAGTAACCAATAAATGCATGTGAGGTTGACCTCCTTTTTGAAATTCTCTGACTTAAACTTCAAAGCCTTACAATATTTACATACTTCTGACATATCACCTATGTCCATATATTCAATCTCTATTTGCCTTTTCATTATTTCTCCAAGAAATAATTTCTCTTTGTTTGCGCTAATGCGATCTTTACTTTCTTTTTTTTGACACTTTCGCTTTTTTCTGCTTTAGTATTCTGTATCTTGCTCTGCATGTGTACCACGCCCAAGTTTTTTTTTTTTTGAGTCTTTTCAATTCCACTGTTTTCATTATCTCTAATCTGCTCTGCATGTGTTTGGCCCCTTTGTTTTTTAACCTCTTTATGATGTTTTACTTTGATTTCTGCTCTTTGTCTTCTATTTCTGACTCGCTTTATCCTGCTTTTTTTTTCCCCCCAATGACACATGGTCCATAGTGATTATTTTCCCTTTTTCAAGTAATAATTTCCATTTGTTTGCGCTACTGCGATCTTTACTTTCTTTTTTTTGATACTTTGTAATTTTCCTACTTTCATTTTCTTTAACTTTCTCTGCATTTGTATTGCGGCAACTTTTTTTGAGCCTTTCGAATTCCACTGCTTTCATAATCTCTAACCTGCTCTGCATGTGTATATAGTGCCAACGTTTATCAAAATCTTTATGAGGTTCTACTTTGTCTTTTACTCTTCGTCTTTTAATTCTGATCCCAATTGGACATGCTTTTTTTTCAATTCCATTTGTTCTGGGTTGATTATTTTCCTTATTTTCTGAATTTGCACCTAGATTTTTCTTTCTTTTTTGCATTTTTTTTCTCGCCAACGCTTTGGAGTCTCTTTTCTTTGCGCTGATCTTTCTTCTTCGCTTCATCATCAACGTTTCATCTACAATGTATTGTCCTTATATGCTTTATATGTGCTGAGAGCCCTGGATCTGTGTGTGCTCAAAGCATTTACACGACAGTGTTTTGCTGCCCGTGGTCTTTGATATAGGTTGTAAGTAGGGCGTGTCTTGCAAGAATCTCATGTTATACGTCCCTGCGAGACGGTCCTGGGTTAATCTCTTGGCACAAAGTCTCATGTTTAAGGTCCGAGTGAGACGCTCCGTGGCCAATCTCTTTCGTCTCGCGGGTCTTTTAAGTGTCTTCCGTGATCTTCACGTTAAGATCACGTCTCGTCTCCCTAGTCTCTCTCTCCCAGGGTTTTTTTTTTATTAATAGAGAGATAAATACCATTGTGCACACTGCTACAGTACAATAGTTCTGAACAGTATGCAGAAAAACAACATCTTCCAACAGCTTAGATGCAACCTTTATATTTGAAAACATGAGGTTGGCCTTCCTGTTCTTGTAGTAGAAAGCTCATATACGAATGTAAAGAAAAAAAAAAATCTCTCTCAGGTATACTAAGTTCACCATCAACAAATTTGACAACAAAAATATGGAAACAATTAACTCAGGGTTGCATCCTAAATGGAGACCAGGTCTACTAAGAGTAGAAAATCTTTCATTTGCATTGCAATGTGCAAAATATCAGTATGAAAAAAGTAGCAAAAAATCCAATTTTTAAAATGATACAGTACCAGTATTTTGGTGTTTTTAGTCATTGAAGTCACTGGTTGGTAGTTTTCAAAGACCTTGTGCTCAGCTTTTCATTCTTACACTTTCAGATGTACAGAAGACTCTACAAGGGACCATGACACCTGCACTCTGACAAGCTGAAGACTCATTGGGGATGCACCCTCACCCTCACCCATTTATTGACAAACCAATAAATACTAAGGGAAAGCACTGCTTATTTTAACACTAAGTGCAGCAAGGGTGTGAGGTGCGCAATTATGCATCACAATAGGGAAGCGCACAACTGTTTATCGTAACAGGGAAGCAAGAATTTGTGCAGTGTAAGGGTTGGTTTAGACTTTACCAAGTGAAGCCTGTGCACAGACTGTAACGCAAAGGACATATGCGGTCAGAGACCAAAAATTTCCATACTTATTGCAGCCCTTTCAATCACTGTCTCGACATTCTCCTAGTAAGTAGGAGAAAGCATTTGGTCAATGTCACATAACTAACAATTTCACAGAAGAGGAAGAGAGACCCTGTTAATAGAAAAACTGTGTCTAGTATTACTGAATTTATGATTAAAAAATGGAGAAGGTGGAGTGTTATTCCTATTCACCAAAAGCGGCTAAGGAAGAGCAAATATTTTCATAAATGGAGAACCTTCATGATGAACAGATACACTTAAAATATTTTTATAAGTCTACATTATGGTTTGATGACCTGTTGTATTGTATTCAGCCATTCATTCATTATTCTGACACCCACATAACCAGCCTCTCCTTGAAATTCTCCACTTTGGATATAGGACGGTGTATCCACATTGCTGCACAGAAAAAATAAAGTGCATAGCAAAATCTCAGCTCACGTGCAGGTGTGCTTCCATGTCTAAAGTTACTTTTGCCGCATGGCACTTGCGCCCAGTTAGGACGCATCAAATATAAAGCAGCCTTAACAGGGAAGCTTGAAAATGGGCACCGCAAGAGGGAGGCTTGAGTGAGACCCAGGAGGGTTGGATTTATCATTTATTGGCTTTGGTACTGTTGTGGTACAGACACTGAAGTCTAAGTCAAAATTTTTGTACTGATCCAACAATAAAATGCTGGATCAATTTATTGACTTTTAAACAATACTATATTGTCTCTTCCATGTCAAGAACAGTCAATACAATCTCTCTCCCTAATTCAAGTAACCAAAATGTTTGCCAAAAAACACAAAACTTGCTGACAGTCATTTTCATGGGCTAATCAAACTTCTTCCTTGTCTAAACTTTCATTTAAATGCTTAATTGCCATCTTTCTGTCTAGCTATCTTTCTCTCAGCAGACCTGTATGAGACAATGACCTTCCGACCAGTACTTCTTGCAATCAACAACAAATGAGGTCTTCACTAGGTTCCATCCTTTCCAAATCACTATACAAGGATAATTCATGTTCACAGCTTTCAATAAAAATTAACTATTACCCTTCTGCTTCCAACAAACCTGACTGAAATGTACAGTAAAGAATGAGATGCAGTATACAGTGGTGTGAAAAACTATTTGCCCCCTTCCTGATTTCTTATTCTTTTGCATGTTTGTCACACAAAATGTTTCTGATCATCAAACACATTTAACCATTAGTCAAATATAACACAAGTAAACACAAAATGCAGTTTTTAAATGATGGTTTTTATTATATAGGGAGAAAAAATCCAAACCTACATGGCCCTGTGTGAAAAAGTAATTGCCCCCTTGTTAAAAAATAACCTAACTATGGTGCATCACACCTGAGATCAATTTCCGTAGCCACCCCCAGACCTGATTACTGCCACACCTGTTTCAATCAAGAAATCACTTAAATAGGAGCTGCCTGACACAGAGAAGTAGACCAAAAGCACCTCAAAAGCTAGACATCATGCCAAGATCCAAAGAAATTCAGGAACAAATGAGAACAGAAGTAATTGAGATCTATCAGTCTGGTAAACGTTATAAAGCCATTTCTAAAGCTTTGGGACTCCAGCGAACCACAGTGAGAGCCATTATCCACAAATGGCAAAAACATGGAACAGTGGTGAACCTTCCCAGAAATGGCCGGCCGACCAAAATTACCCCAAGAGTGCAGAGACGACTCATCTGAGAGGTCACAAAAGACCCCAGGACAACGTCTAAAGAACTGCAAGCCTCACTTGCCTCAATTAAGGTCAGTGTTCACAACTCCACCATAAGAAAGAGACTGGGCAAAAACGGCCTGCATGGCAGATTTCCAAGACGCAAACCACTGTTAAGCAAAAGAACATTAGGGCTTGTCTCAATTTTGCTAAGAAACATCTCAATGATTGCCAAGACTTTTGGGAAAATACCTTGTGGACTGATGAGACAAAAGTTGAACTTTTTGGAAGGCAAATGTCCCGTTACATCTGGCATAAAAGGAACACAGCATTTCAGAAAAAGAACATCATACCAACAATAAAATATGGAGGTGGTAGTGTGATGGTCTGGGGCTGTTTTGCTGCTTCAGGACCTGGAAGGCTTGCTGTGATAGATGGAACCATGAATTCTACTGTCTACCAAAAAATCCTGAAGGAGAATGTCCAGCCATCTGTTCGTCAACTCAAGCTGAAGCGATCTTGGGTGCTGCAACAGGACAATGACCCAAAACACACCAGCAAATCCACCTCTGAATGGCTGAAGAAAAACAAAATGAAGACTTTGGAGTGGCCTAGTCAAAGTCCTGACCTGAATCCAATTGAGATGCTATGGCATGACCTTAAAAAGGCGGTTCATGCTAGAAAACCCTCAAATAAAGCTGAATTACAACAATTCTGCAAAGATGAGTGGGCCAAAATTCCTCCAGAGTGCTGTAAAAGACTCATTGCAAGTTATCACAAACGCTTGATTGCAGTTATTGCTGCTAAGGGTGGCCCAACCAGTTATTAGGTTCAGGGGCAATTACTTTTCACACAGGGCCATGTAGGTTTGGATTTTTTTTTCTCCCTAAATAATAAAAACCATCATTTAAAAACTGCATTTTGTGTTTACTTGTGTTATATTTGACTAATGGTTAAATGTGTTTGATGATCAGAAACATTCTGTGTGACAAACATGCAAAAGAATAAGAAATCAGGAAGGAGGCAAATAGTTTTTCACACCACTGTAGGTAGAATGTCACATTGCAATTACATTTCTGTTTATTTAAATTGTGTTGTTAAACAATCATTGCTCTCTCATATATGTTTATCTAGTTATGAACAATTCTTCAATAATTCTGGCTGCCTGTCTAGTAACCTGCTGGAGTTTCTTGAAATGCTGAGTTGTCAAGCCACTAAACTAGGCAATGGAGCTGGAAGTGATACCAGGTTGAATCATACTCTTTGATAAAACCCCTGTGTGCGTCTTTTGGTGAAGTGTGCATGCGCGGGGCCACATGGCACGTGTTCAGTCTCTTCCTGTGCATTCCCTGTGTGTGCAGAGAGAGAGAGAGAGAGAGAGAGAGAGAGAGAGAGAGAGAGAGAGAGACACACACACACAGGCCCGCAGGAGAGACAGACACGCACGCAGGCAGGCAGGCAAGCACGCAGGACTGCGCGAGAGACAAGACATGCACGCACATGCAAGAGACACACACACGCACGCACGAGAGACAGGCAGGCAGGCAGGCAGGCACGCATGACACACACACACACACACACACACAGGCCCTCGCGAGAGACGGACACGCACGCACTCAGGCCCGCCAGTGAGACAGACACACACGCATGCACGCACACGCGCGCACACACACAGGCGCGCGTGTGCATTGTTGCAATGTTACTTTTCTTGGTTGTTTATTAAATTACGGATTTTTCAAATATTCATTGTTTTCCCTGTGCTTAAAACTCCATCCATCCATCCATTTTCCAACCCGCTGAATCCGAACACAGGGTCACAGGGGTCTGCTGGAGCCAATCCCAGCCAACACAGGGCACAAGGCAGGAGCCAATCCCGGGCAGGGTGCCAACCCACCGCAGGGCATACACAAACACACCCACACACCAAGCACACACTAGGTCCAATTTAGAATCGCCATACTTAAAACTCATTAAAAAAAGAGTTTTTAGCGAGCAGGTCGTAAGGCTATAGCACGAACTCTTGCAGTGTTAGTTTTCTCTGTTGTTCAAGGTTTTATTAGTGTTATTTAATGTTTTTACATTTAGTTTACTATTACGCTGTGCATTCAATGGTATAATTAACTATATTTGTGCTTAAAAACTTAAAAAAATATATATTTACATACAGTTCATGCGGTCTGGAACAGATTAATTGTATTTATATACAATCCTATGGGGGAAATTACTTCGGTTCATGACCAAATCGGGTTACAACCAGAGTTTTGGAATGATTTATGGTCGTGAGCCAAGGTTCCACTGTATTACTGTCTGATAAAATTACACACATTTTACAGAAATACAAACCAGTATTACTGGGAGAGAAAATTAAAGGCACACAATACAGTGACGCATATTACAGCTACACACAAGGTCCCTTGCCATTTAATATAGACTGTTCATACAAATGTTTATGCACTACTGTTTCAGCACCCGTTATTGTAACAGGCTTAACGTCTAGTACAATAATAAAAGAACAACATGATATTCCTGGCCACATTAAACAATTCAAGTTTAAATACTGCATTATTATTGATGTCTCTTTTTTCTGTTACCAATCTACCTTTTCTCCATTTGATACTAATTTCCCAGTATTATACCTTATTTATAGTCAACTAGTGTTTTTGCCCATAGCACAAATAGGAGTCACACTAGTGCTGGATGGTATACCGGTTCATACCGAAAAACGTTTTTTATTATTGTTATGATATGGATTTTTCTAACACCGCAACACCGGTTTAAATTGCCTAAACAACTTTCAGAACGTAGCACAGCGGGAAATGGTTTAAGGGGGACCTTTTTTACTGCTACACCGCTAAACAGGCATGCAACGGAGTACATGCGGTAGTGGAAATATTGCACGGTGAAAATGGACAGAGAACGTTCCAAAACTGAAGCAGACAATAAAGTTGAACATGATGACACAGAAGAACTTTTGCTGGAAAAAGGAGTCACATCTGTTGTCTGGAGATACTTTGGATTTAAAAGGTCAGATATGGACCACTATGTTCAAATGTGTGAATACTGTTGCTATACTACTGGATAATACTGCAAGCCAAGTTGTACTTGTTTTTTTTTTTTAATACTGTGTAATGTACCTGGGTACTGTGTAATAGTGTGACAACATGTTGACTTTATTCTCGACATTTCTACTTTATTCTCACCATTTATGTTGGGATTAAAGTCGACATGTTGATTTATGTAGCACATAAAATGCTTTGTGTTGTGTTCCCCGAGCCATGTTAATCACTACATGCTTCTTAAACTGACTTACTCTTTCACTAAGAGGGGGCGCAGGCAGCACACAGAATACATTAATTTCATGATATTCCTGCTCCCTGAACATTTAGAATGTTAAGATAAGTACTTGATATAATTTTCATGATGAAATGCATTAAAGCATGTATTAATAATGTGGGGGCGTGGAGGTTGCACTGCTGCCTTGCAGCAAAGGGGTCCCGGGTGTTCCCTGCATAGAATGTGCATGTTTTCCTGGTGGGTTTACTCAGCGTGCTTCAGTTTCCTTTCAAAGTCATGTAGGATGTGGGGTTTTGTTATGCTATATTAACCTTGCTAGTGTATGTAATGCTTGTATTCACCCTGTGATGTGCTAGCTCCCCGTTCAGGATTTGCTCCTGCCTCACACACAATGCTTGCTGGGATGGGCGCAACCCTGAATGGACGGTATAATTAAACATGTATAATGAAGGTTTTTTGTTTTTAAAGTTCTGAACACTCAGTGGTCTAAGTTTATAGCTAGTTTTAATTTTACAAAGACGTTTATCGTGTGCTGATTGGTTATGTGGAGAAAGAAAATAGGATAGGAACTGGGGTTTTGGTATGGCAGATAGAGACAGCATGCATGTAATAAAGAAAGCCTGCTCAGATGAACATCCATTGAATTCTGTGTTCGTGTCTCCGACCACCAGATCACAAACCCAATATTTACACAATATTTAAGTTAAACCTGTGCAATACCCATTCATAAATCCAGTTTTATGGAGCCTCGTCACACCTGCCATAAAGTTCTCTATACTGAACGTACACCTGGGGACCCCTTACTGCGAGCGAGGGAGCAGCACTACCGCCACACTACCATGCATGTTTAATACCTGCTTAATGTCCTAGGTTATGTTTTTTCTGTAATTGTGCCTTTGGGTAAACTCCTCGAGCCCCAAAAGTTTCGGGAATACAAGAAAAAATTCACGCATGCAGCCTTCTCCACTGTAACTCAAGAGCCACGGAGCGTTTTTGATCTGTCTCGGCTAAAAAAAGAACTGACTATACAGGGATGTTCGACTAATGCCACTCTCCAGTGACATGCGGCAAGTGCTACGCTGTGGGCTCTTGCTGAATGAAGCTAGGACAGCCACTGATGTTTCTTCATTAGTGACAGTTTTCATGCGTCCACATTTTGGCAAATCCAACACTGAACCAGTTTCACGAAACTTAGCAAGCAGTTTGCTAACTGTAGCATGGGAGATGGTTGGTCTCGTAGGGTGTCTTGCATTGAAATCTGCTGCAATGACCCGGTTACTGCGTTCACCAGACATAAACCCAATTTCTATCCGCTCCTCAGGTGTTAACCTCTGCGGCATGTCAATGGCTGTAAACAAAGAGAAACTTGTAAATAACTCATGAAAGAATAAAGTTACGTTAAAACCAAGCACATCATTGTTTTTCTTGTGAAATTCCCAATAAGTTTGATGTGTCACATGACCCTCTTCCTATTGAAAAAACAAAAGTTGGATCCAAAATGGCTGACTTTAAAATGGCCACCATGGTCACCACCCACCTTGAAAAGTTTCCCCCCCCTCACATATACCCCCTCACATATACTAATGTGCCACAAACATGAAGTTAATATCACCAACCATTCCCATTTTATTAAGGTGTATCCATATAAATGTTCCACTCTGTATATATACAGTAATCCCTCGCTATATCGCGCTTTGACTTTCGCGGTTTCGCTCTATCGCGGATTTTATATGAAAGCATAACTAAATATATAACGTGGATTTTTCTGCTGCTTGGGTTCTCGGACAATGTGTCTTTTTACTTCCTGTACATGCTTCCTCAGTTGGTTTGCCCAGTTGATTTCATACAAGGGACGCTATTGGCGGATGACTGAGAAGCTAACCAATCAGAGCACGCAGTTAAGTTCTCATGACTGAGAAGCTAACCAATCAGAGCACGCAGTTAAGTTCCTGCTTGCTGAATGCAGTGTTAACCAGGAAGTCTCGTCTTGCTCATTCAGCATCGACGTGTTTCGCTGTGTAAAGAGTTGTGCTCTTTTGTGTTTATCTTTGTGCATAGTCAAGCCCTTAATTATGGCTCCAAAACGATCTGCTACTGCTTCAGGGGCCGTGCCCAAGCGCAAACGGAAGATGTTAACGATTGCCGAAAAGGTAAACGTTTTGGATTTGTTGAAGGCTACGATTCTTTTATTTAAAAAGTAGGAAAGGAATAAGATCTACGGCCGCAGTGGCCTTTTAACCAGGGTGCAAAACAAGTTGTAAGTGGATGTAATAAGGCAGTAGTCTGGATGGAATCTGCTTTAGGGATTTGGATTGAAGACTGCCAGAAGAAGAACAACGGCAGTGCTACACAATCGCCTGAAGTGGCTCCTTTAAGGGCTGTAACGCTCTCCTTTGTTGTGCAGTAAAATAAAACTCATTGTTATCGGACAAGTATTCGTGTCATTGTTGGTGAGTAACCATAATTAATTTTCTACTTACAGTACCTAGTACATGTACGTACATTTAGTGTCACTGTACACACACATTTACTGTATACTGTACTATTTTTGTTGCATTGTACATATTTATTGCTGGTGGCATGTCTATCGTAATGGCTATAACATGTGATATCGGAGACACTCAATATCTTTAAAATAATATTTAGGTTTTACTGTATATAAACAGTGTGTTTATATACATAATTTCAATGAATCTTACCTAATATCTAAGAGAATACAAAGGGATTATGCTGTATAACTCTGCGGGGAATATTTATAAACAGTGTGGGAGAGTTTATAAGGGCTTAAAATATATAAAAATAACCATAGAAACATATGGTTTCTACTTCGCGGATTTTCACCTATCGCGTGGGGGTTTGGAATGCAACCCCCGCGATCGAGGAGGGATTACTGTATAGCAACACTCATAACAGTGACAAAACAATTACATTGACAAACATGTTATGTTATTTTTAAAATGTTTCCTTTTCTTTTTCATTACTTCTTTAACACACTACTTCTCCGCTGCGAAACACGGGTATTTTGCTAGTACGATATATTTGTTACTTACATCAGCAGGAAACACTTGATTTCAGCCTTGTGAGACTGGTTTGACTTTCGGTCATCAAAACTGCTCATAAGTGAGAATGTCTGCCCTTACTTATAATCTATGATATAGTTATACACAAAGGAAGTCAAATTTCTGATATAGCAATGAAACTGTCAATTTATGAAGTGCACAGCCCATATCAATTCAGTTTTTAGTGGGGAAAGGAGAACGCATGAAATAGCACATTTTTGATGTCATGGTCAACAAGTAAAGAGCAATTGGAATATTTTCAAAGAAACAACAGGCCTGATATATATGTAAATACAAGAATAAACAATTTTTTTGGGTGTGTATGCATCTGCAATCAAATACATGTATGATATTCAACACAAGAGAATGTGGGTTAACGTAATTTTAAAAGTGCACCAGTATTTCAATATAACTGTACTCAAATCATATATTCTATTTTTTTCTTGTAAAAGGCACCATGGTTAAGTATCACATTACATCAGTCATTTTCCATGCACATGGAAAATGTAACATTTATCTACAGATTTGCAGTGTTTCATCCCCAGTGTCTGAAACTTTACGAGTGAGCCAACGTTCACTGCTCTGTCCACTATGTTCCACTTCACATGTTCTCCCTTCCCCACAAGTTTATGCCACCTGTGTACTTCATATTTAACAATGTGTGGAAAATATTGCTATGCCATTTCAAGTGAGTTTACAGTCAGTTGTTGAAATAAATGTAGCACTGGCAATTTTCAGATTTGTTTATTTCTTTATCTAGCATAATCAAATAATGTGAGTAATTATAAATGTAACATTTTTTTCATTGATTATTTTATAGATATCTGCTGATGACGTATACTGCCATTGCTACTGACAATAATAGAGGGTCTTTCTGTTAATATATCACATCTCACCTGCACTATTTAACCCAGCGTATGTGCTTCCAGGAGGAGGGGTGCGGAGGTTTTGGGAGGTGCTTGTGTTTTTTGTGTGCGCGTTCGGGTGGGAGACTAAGCGAAGAAGCTGCTGAACGCCTCTAATAAATGTTATTGACAATTAAACATCGTGTTTATTTCAGTTTAACATGGTAGCAGAGGATGGTTGATAAGAATGGCAGCTAGTTATAAAGTCCCGCCGAAGTTTGATGAAACCAGACCGTACGAGTGCTGGAAAAATGAAATCAATGTATGGACGCGAGTTACCGACCTTGACAGAAAGAAACAAGCACTTGCTGTTGCTTTGGGGCTTGAAGGGAGAGCCCGTGAAACCGCAATGGAAATACCTGCAGAAGATTTGGATAGTGATAACGGTATGACGACGTGTTTCTAAAAGAGGAAAAGGATCGCGCATATGAAGCGTATTCTTATTTTGATGGCATAACGAAGAGCAGTTCAGTGTCCATGGCGGACTACATAATTGACTTTGAACAGCGTTATAACTGGATGAAAAAGTATAATATGACGCTTCCTGATGCTGTGTTGGCTTTTAAGCTTTTAGATACGGCTTGCCTCAATGAAAAAAACAGACAGCTAGCTCTGACAGCCTGTACAGAATTAAAGTTCTCCTCCATGAAGTCGGCTCTCAAGAGGATTTTTGGAAGGAAAACTACAGGATCATTGAATGAAATACAAGTGAACCAAGAATCTGCGTTTTTCCAAAGAACAAAGACAGCAAGGCAGAGGGAAACGGAACGCGATGTTGCAAAGTGGACTACAAAAGCAGCCATTACAAGGGACTAACCCACTGGATAAGTTTGGTAAGAGATCCAGATGTGCTATTTGCCAGTGTACATTTCATTGGGCTAAAGACCGTCCTCATAAGAAAACTGAACAAGTGCGAATAACCGAAGATGCAAATGTAGAAGAGTGTAATATCACATTGTTCATAAAGGCCTCCATGTCAGATGCTGAGATATTTATGACTGAATCATTGGGATCTGCGATTAATGACACGGCTTGTACTCGTACTGTGTGTGAGGAAAAATGGCTAGAAAACTATATTGACGGCCTCACTCAAGAACAAGTGAACCAACTGATGCAAACAGAAACTTCAAGTTGCAGACTATTTCGGTTTGGCAATGGGAATCTGGTGTATTCCACAAGAAATGTGAAACTACCAGCTAAAATAGGACTGACAAAATGCAACTTTGAAACCGAAGTTGTCAAGGTTGACATTCCACTTCTGCTGAGTAAAACGTCACTGAAGAAGGCAGGAACCATTCTGAACATGAAAAAGGACAGTGCAGTGATGTTCAAACAATTCATTCCTCTTGAATTTACTAGTTCTGGACATTACTGTATAGACATCAGAGACAAAGAAGCTAAAAAACCTCAAAGTGAAGAGGAGGTCCTTACAGTGACAGAAAATATGTCTACAGATGAGAAACGCAGAGTCCTTCTGAAGCTCCATAAGCAGTTTGGTCATGTATCAGCAGACAGACTACAGAGACTTATTGACAGTTCAGGAAATAAGGACAAAGTATTTGTTGTACTATTCTACAACAAACAGTAAATGACTGTGAAATATGCAAGAAGTACAAAAAGACAAAGCCAAAGCCTGCTGTGGGGTTACCTTTAGCTTCAGAGTATAACGAGACTGTGGCAGTGGATCTGCACGAGTTAGAGCCAGGTGTGTGGTATCTTCATATAATCGATCACTTTACACGGTTCAGCGCTGGAAACATTGTGACTACAAAGAAGTCATCTGAAATTGTAAACTCCTTCATTCACACTTGGATTAGTGTTCATGGCGCCCCTCAGAGGCTTTACAGCGACAACGGAGGTGAATTCAATAGTGAAGAGATCAGAGACATGGCTGAGAACTTTAACATTGAGACAAGAACAGCAGCAGGATACAATCCCTGGAGCAACGGACTACTTGAGAGACATAATCAGACACTGACTGAAATCATCCTGAAGGTCAAACGAGAGAATGGATGTGACTGGCACACTGCTCTTGATGGGGCCCTCATGGCTAGGAACAGTATGTTAAACGTTCATGGCTACAGACCGTATCAGTTGGTGTTTGGATGAAATCCTAATCTTCCTTCTGTGATAGTCGATAAACCACCTGCTTTAGAAGGCACTACTATGAGTGCTAGAGTGGGAGAACATATTTCTGCCTTACATGCTTCCAGGAAAGCATTCACAGAAGCTGAGTCTTCTGAGCAGATAAGAAGGGCAATACGTAAGCAGCTCCGGCCCACTGATGAAATGTATGTGACCGGAGACAAGGTATATTACAAAAGAGGGGACTGTCCAGAGTGGAAGGGACCAGGGGTAGTTATTGGTCAGGATGGAGCTGTGATGTTTATAAGACATGGGGGGATTCTTGTAAGAGTGCATCAATCCAGGCTCTGTAAGATAAACACGCAGGATCAGGAATCTCAGGATAAGCAAACTGTGAAAGACAACAGGCAGAAAGAAAAAAAAACAGCTTAAGCAATTTAGCAGTAAGCTCAGATAATGAAGAAAATATAGACAGCGAACAGGAAACAATCGGTGACAGGGAGGTAAATACAGGAGAAGTGGTTTATCCTAGTATGACACAAATGGAAACAGATCACATTGTCTGTGATAACCCTGCCTCTCCCACTGGTGTAAAGATTAAGAAGGGACAAACTGTGACCTTTATGAAGCAGGATGATGGTGGTCTACAGAAAGCAAGGGTTTTAGGTAGAGCAGGCAAAGCTTCTGGAAAATACTAAAGCTGGTATAATTTGCAACAAATTGAACCTGATGGCAGTGATGGGCAAAAGGAGCCAGTAGATTTATCATGTGTTGATAATCTTAACATTGAATCACCTATTAGGGAGAGTGATGTGCTTGTAACAAAAGACATTTCATTTGATGTGGCTAAGCGGGATGAAATCATGAATTGGTACAAAAACAATGTTTTTGAAGAAGTTGTAGTTGTAGGTAAAAAGTGTGTCTCTACCAGATGGGTCTGTAGTCTCAAAGAAACTCCCAATGGCATTGTGCCCAAGGCACAACTCGTAGCTAGAGGTTTTGAAGAGCTTAATATTCACGAGCTGCAGAAAGATTCTCCAACTTGTGCTTCGGAGTCGCTTAGACTATTGTTAGCAGTAATCTGTCAAAACAAATGGCATGTCCATTCCATGGACATCAAATCTGCTTTCTTACAGGGCATGCAGTTGTCCAGAGAAATCCATATCCGGCCTCCTGCTGAAGCAGAAAAGAAAATACTCTATGGAAACTCAACAAGTGTGTTTACGGCCTTGCTGATGCATCACTGTATTGGTACAATAAGGTGAAAGAAATCATGCTGAGTACAGGTGGTAAAATGTCCAAAGTAGATCAAGCAGTATTCTACTGGTTGGATGAGCAGTGTAAGGTTACTGGAGTACTTGCATGTCATGTTGATGATTTTCTTTGGGCAGGCTCACAAAACTTCTCAAAAGATGTGATTCCTACGCTTAAGTCTGCATTTCAGGTGGGGCGTGAGGAACATGAAAATTTCTGCTATGTGGGAATGGACTTTGTTACTTTTAATGGTGAAATTCATGTTCATCAGCATTGTTACATTGAAAACTTACAGCCAATTCCCCTACAAGCAGCGCGTGCCCTGCAGAGAGATGCCTCTGTTAATGAGACTGAAAAAGAGCAGCTTAGGTCAAAAATTGGACAGATATTGTGGGTTGCAAAACAAACCAGACCAGACATCATGTTTGATGTAAGCAGATTAGGGTCAAATATAAAAGATGCCACAGTTCAGTCAATTCACGAGATAAATAACGTCATTAGAAAACTTAAATCTGAAAAAGTCACTCTCAGGTTTCAGCATTTGGGAAACAATGATGCTCTGAATCTGACAGTTTTCAGTGATGTCTCCCTAGGAAATCTTCCTGATGGGGGTACACAAGGGGGAATATTAATTGGTCTCATGGGAGGAGGAGGGAAGTTTTCTCCCCTCTTCTGGCAGTCTAAGAGAATTAGACGTGTGGTGAGGAGCACTCTGGCAGGGAAAACTCTAGCCCTGTCAGATGGAATAGATAATGCTATCTTTCTGGTGACCCTCTTTTCTGAGCTTACTACTGGAAATGCTGATCTGAATGCTCCCCCTTTGGTCTGTGTGACAGACAATCACTCTCTGTTTGATGCTCTTAAGTCAACAAAACAGGTCACTGAGAAACGACTTAGACTAGAAATAAGCAGTATAAAGGAGCTCATACAGAGTAAAAAAATAAAGAAGGTACTCTGGTTGGACACAAAAACTCAACTTGCTGATTGTCTTACAAAAAGGGGAGCATCTGCTCTTATGTTATTAAAAGTACTCAGCGAAGGGCTATGGTGCTATTGAAATCTTATCTAAAACTGTCTAATCAAAACGTTTAATAAAAATAAAGGGGCTACATTCCAAACCTATGCACTTTCAATTGTATATGTAAATACCGTTTTGTTGTGTTTGCTGTGGCCTTTATTGTTCTGCTATGGTAACCAAGGACTTTGTTACATATGTTCCCCCTTTATTCTTTTGTTGTTTTGTTTTAAAAAAAAATTATATGGGAGATTGTTAATATATCACATCTCACCTGCACTATTTAACCCAGCGTATGTGCTTCCAGGAGGAGGGGTGCGGAGGTTTTGGGAGGTGCTTGTGTGTTTTTTTTGTGTGTGCGCGTTCGGGTGGGAGACTAAGCGAAGAAGCTGCTGAACGCCTCTAATAAATGTTATTGACAATTAAACGTCATGTTTATTTCAGTTTAACACTTTCATGTCAAAAAGCAAATCGTTTTTTCCAATTAGAGTTTTGGAGTTGCAACAACACAGGCATTTGAAGTGCAGAAATTTAGGAAATGACAAAGATGGAAGGGAATGTGACATCCACACTGATGAAATGCTTAATTATTTAAAAACACAATGCCAGTTGACATCAGCCATGGCACTTCTAATGTTAAACAACAATGACCCAATGATATCCAGCAATATAACTTCTTTTAGTCAAGTGGTAGCAATCAAGTATGTCGTTCAAGTTATGATTAACTACTGAGGAAAATTCAACCCAAATCTTAAGTTTTCCTCACATGACTTTACACATATGAACATAAAATGGTGTTGGCTTGAACAAAACCAGGTGGCATTTGATGTAAAAAAAAGTATTGCCAGTCCACCAGCATGGAGATACTATGATGTTCACATGTGTATATGAAACCCATACACTGACACAAACAGAGTTGCACTATGCACAGACATAAAAAGAACATCTCACTGTTGTATATGCATGCTCCAAAACCAATGACTATATTTCTGGAAGGCTAATTCATAAAGAAACTGATCATCAGCCATTTGTAATGATATTAACGTGCCAGTACATACAGCCCGAATAATACTATGCCTGATGCTAGAAGCGTAGAGGTGTGCAATATGTATCATTTATAATATCTTATTTGTTGTTGCCACTCACTTTGAAAACAACAATCAAAAACATGCACTGAGATTCCATGCATTCACTGCATATAGAAGCCTAGTCTCACTGGGCCAGAAATGCTTTGAAACGAGAATACACATCTGAGAACAACCAGTGAAAACGTTTGTACGGAATAACAATGAAAATCTGCGCTGCAAAGGCTACACCCATACTGTAGGTCTTCTTTCTAACACCCACCCCAAATTCCTCCAATCTGTAAAGTTTAAATTTCCGGGATTCAGGAAGGCAGTAAAAGACAGTGAAGAAAAGACTTGGTGCTGAGAAAAAATAAAAAACTAAAATTGCTGTTATCAGAGCAAGAGCTCAGTAGCACAAGGTAAATGAAGCTTAATGATAAATTTGTACATTTAAATGAGCACTACAACAGGAGAGACAGCTACTTGATTCCATGTGTTTGAAAAGTACTTCTGTCTGCTAGGATGCACTTTTTTGTCATTGTGACCATTGCATCTAGCGAATAGTTTACATAAGCACTGTGATCTATAGATATACTACATGTTAGAACATCATGGTTATTCCAGCATGGCGCATTTGTATTGTCAGTAAGAGAATAATGTTAGCTTCCTTTAATTATTCCCTTAGAGATATTGTGAGACAGTTGATGCTCATTGTGATTTGTTGTCACACTAAATGCATATTTTGCAATTCATATATCCATTAGAATAACAGTTTTTTTCATAATCATAAGCTTGATCACTGTTGCATTATTTGCTCTTTGCTGTTCAAAATCACTGCTCCTACTTTGAGCATGGCTTCATGTGGCACTGGTTTGTTTTAGAAATGTGAAACTGCGTCTGGTTTTGGCAATTTATCTAACATTATTATGCTGTTGTTCTCCTATGGCCCTAAACAATACAAATACAAATCATCTTAGCTTGGTTGTCAGTAATTTTGAGAATGACTGTATATCATATGTTTAGTATAGTGAGACTACAGTAGGACAGGCTAATGTGTGCACACATGAAATGGTATACAGTAATCCCTTGCTATATCATGCTTTGACTTTCGCGGCTTCACTCTATCGTGGATTTTATATGCAAGCATAACAAAATATATAACGCGGATTTTTCGCTGCTTCGCGGGTTCTGAGGACAATGGGTCTTTTTACTTCATGTACATGCTTCCTCAGTTGGTTTGTCCAGTTGATTTCATACAAGGGACGCTATTGGCGGATGGCTGAGAAGCTAACCAATCAGAGCACGCAGTTAAGTTCCTGTGTGCTAAATGCGGTGTTAACCAGGAAGTCTCGTCTTGCTCATTCAGCATCAACGTGTTTTGCTGTGTAAAGAGTTCACTTTTGTGCTCTTTTGCGTTTATCTTTGTGCATAGTCAAGCCCTTCATTAAGGCTCCAAAACGATCTGCTCCTGCTACTGCTTCAGGGTCTGTGTCCAAGTGCCAATGGAAGATGTTAACGATTGCCGAAAAGGTAAACGTTTTGGATTTGTTGAAGGAAGGGAAAAGCTACACCGCTGTAGGACGCCATTACAGCATCAATGAGGCTATGATTCTTTTTATTTAAAAAGTAGGAAAGGAATATAAGATATACGGCCACAGTGTCCTTTTAACCAGGGTGCAAAATGAGTTGTAAGTGGATGTAATAAGGCAGTAGTCTGGATGGAATCTGCTTTAGGGATTTGGATTCAAGAAGAATAGCGCTGGTGCTATACAGTTGCCTGAAGTGGCTCCTTTAGAAGGGCTGTAACGCTCTCCTTTGTTGTGCAGTAAAATTAAACTCATCGTTATTGGACAAGTCATCGTGTCATTGTTGGTGAGTAACCATAATTAATTTTCTACTTACAGTACACTACTTAGCACATGTACGTACGTTTAGTGTCACTGTACACACATTTACTGTATACAATTTTTCTTGCATTGTACGTATTTATTGCTGGTGGCCTGTCTATGGTAATGGCTGTAACATATGTGATATCAGAGAAACTCAATATCTTTAAAATAATATTTAGGTTTTACTGTATATAAACAGTGTGTTTACATAGATAATTTCAATGAATCTTACCTAATATCTAAGAGAACACAAAGGGATTATGCTGTATAACTGTGCACGGAATATTTATAAACAGTGTGGGAGAGTTTATAGGGCTTAAAATATATAAAATTAACCATACAAACATATGGTTTCTACTTTGCGGATTTTCACCTATCGCGGTTTATCTGGAACGCAACCCCCGCGATCAAGGAGGGATTACTGTAATTGTTTTTTCATTTTGTACAGTATTCAAGAGAACTTGAGATTTGGATTTGGTAACTTAAAGTACAATATGTGAGATTTTCACTCTTGCTTATGTGCTGCATAATTCACCTTAAAGTAAAGCAATTGAATTTTTACCCATGCCGATTTTTTTTTTGTTTCCCTTCGATTCAGATTTTGTTTACATTATGGGAAAGTGTCTGTTGCACTTGTTATAATAGTTTTTGTTGGTATTTGTGCAATTGTTTACAAAGTAAAACATTCCACATGACCAGATATTTTGACTCACCAGCTCAAAGACTTATGTCAAAACAAATGTGAACCATTCTTTCTATAATTAAAAGGTTGTTAGTACAATCCTCAAAGAGCAATAAGGTAGTCAAAAATCAATGCTGTCTGAAAAAGGCAGCCAAGAGAGAGAGAGCAAACCTATGCTAATTGTTTGGTTTTCTAACACAGCTCATGAACCAATGTGGCACCATGGTGCAGGGTGACTCTCCTGATTCAATGACCTATTCAATAATAATGCAGCCCTCCAGTCCACCACATACTTTGTTCCTGTATGTAAATATTCTCTCCAATTTCAGACAAAGGAAAAGAAAGGATACACAGATAATTTCTGAACTACCCTCTCAAACCTGCTTCTCTTCCAATCATAATTTTACTAATCTCTTCTAATACATACTTTCTTCTTCTAAAGGGGGTCATAGAATGTCAATTATCTCTCTATACCCACCAATTCTCACTTTACCTATTCCCGTCACAGATGGTTCAAAGTAGCACATAGCATTCCTAAACTGGATAGCTACGACTTATGACATCATGTAATACAGCTGGTTTTACCAGTGGAGAATTCATTCCTAAAAATTCAAATACCAATTTTTTACACTTTAACTTTTTTTGGAAAGGCTGGTTTAGTTTTTAGTTTGTGTGAACAATATAAAATATTCTATATGTTCTGTCTTCTTTAACCCCTTTACTATTAAATACTAGATAATTCATCTACACCATCACCTCCAAGTATACTCACCTGCTGTGAATAACCAGTAGTGATGAAGGATGACTGTTGGAAAAGTAGAATGAGTCAAATAAGGGCAGCCAGAATGTAAAATGCTTGAGCAGAAAGCAATTTATACTGTGTGTGAGGGATTGCCGGCCGTGTATCCTGGCCAACAACCCCAAACCGCCAGATGGAGCCATCCCTGCAACATGGAAGGGCCCCGAATTCCAGCAGGGCATCATGGAACTTGGAGTTTTTCACCACTGCCTTGCTGGATACCATGAGCGCCATTCGGAGGATGCTGCAGGGAGACCCAGGGACTTATACTTTCCTTATAGCCCGGAAGTAATTCACAATCGTAGAAATGGAAGAAATTATATACTTCCGGGCTGAAGAAAAAGAGAAAATTACCCGACCCGGATGTGTTGGATAATCACATGGACTAAGGGCTTAGAAACACTTCCGGGTCAAGGAGTATAAAGGACTGTGGGAGATCCCAGACAGACGAGCTGAGTTGGGAGGCAGGGTGGCTAAGCGTCTGGGAGTTTGGAGGATTGTTATTGTGATTGGTTATTGTTTATTTGATTATTGGAGAATTGTGGAGAGGAGCGTGCTTTGTGCACTTTATTATTATAATAAATATCATTATTGGACTTTTACCTGGTGTCTGACGTGTGGTCTGAGGGTACAAGGGGGCGAGAAAGCCCTAATCTGTCACATGTTATAATAGTGAAAGACCATCAAAAATAGATAGTAACAACATGAAACATTCTGGTTCTAGTCATAATTAACACTAGAATCCCTGAAGCCTATGAAAAAAGTAATAATCCTGGGCCACCTTAAATTCCCTCAATCCCCTTCATGAGCCCAAAAAAGAAGTAGCTGGTCATGCACCATAACGCGGAGTACGGGCAAGATTGGGGAACAAAAAAAAAGATCAAATGACATAGCATTTTCAAATAATTATGTTTTCATGTATGAATGTGTGTGTGCATGTGTGACAATAGGCAGATACAGATTTGATCTCATTCAAGTGGTTACTGGAATATAAAGACTTTCGCAAAGGTATAAAGAAACAACTGTGCTTTAATTCAAGAATAAATCTGAATAACAAAAAATTCAATTGACAAAAAGATACCAAGAAGACATGACTCACCAGCATTTGTGTGTCTGCTTATATTCCTTCAGCGATATCTATTACATGTAGCAAAAATTTATATCGGGTATTACAGACTCAAATGAAAGTCCTTATTTTGGGCACATACACCGTCAGCATGGCACTGCCGGATCTAAACACTAGTGTGGAGAATTACACACGTACTGAAGAGACTTGAGCTGCACGTTGAAGTTCCCATCCGATATATATATATATATATATATATATATATATATATATATATATATATATATATATACATACACACAGTACCATATCATCTGCATATAGTGACATTTTCTGTTCAAGTCCTTTTCTGAAAAGGCCCTTTATCTCTGATGTGTTTCGAAAGTATACAGCCAGCAGTTCAATGGAGATTGCAAAGAGCAAAAATGATAAGGGACATCCTCGTCTAGTGCCATGTTCTAGTTTGAATTTATCTGAAATAATGTTGTTAATATGAACTGAGGCTTCTGGACTAGTATAAAGTAGTATGATCCATGCACATAAAGTAGTATGATCCATGCACATAAAGTAGTATGATCCATGCACATATGTTTGGGCCGTATGTAATTTTGTGCAATGTGTTGAACAGATAGTCCCATTTAACCATATGAGATGCTTTTTTCTGCATCTAAAGATAATAAGACTACTTGCTTTTCTTGTGTATTGGTTACTCAAGTCTGGGCAACTCTTAAACTTTGACATTACACAATAGTTTTCTGTCATTCCCTTAATACAGTTAGGTAGGGTCCAATCAATGGTACAAATCAGCCCAAGTGACCTCCCCAAGTCTGCAATGTGTAATTACTAACACTTTAAAGTGAATGGAATTTGCCTAGAACAAAGCATCGTATTTATAAAATCAACAAGGGCCAGAAAATAAAGATGTTACCCTAAAATCACAATTTCGAAAGTAATCAATACTCATCTCCTATTGTACCTACACTATCTACCCATTGTCAGTGTTGAGTTTGCAATGTTCTTCTTATGTTTAAGTGGATTGTCCTTACAGTAGTAATGTTACCTAGCATTTGTTTTGAATGGAGGAGGAAACTGCTAAAAGTGTGTACTAGGAGACGGACTGGCACTCTATCTTTCACTCAATGAGAGACAGACTCTTCCCCAAACATGTAGAGTCATCCCACTGGCCCTCCACCCAAACCCAAGTTCAAACACACAAGCATGCATGCACAAAATGTACTGGCAGAATTGATTTCAGGAAATTGATCAATATCCTGGATCGTTATGTTTGTGATATATGCACTATAATTGCATGTGTAGATTGAAGCAGTCAGTCAGTCAGTCATTGTCCAACACGCTATATCCTAACACAGGGTCAAGGGAGTCTGCTGGAGCCAATCCCAGCCAGCACAGGGTGCCAGTCCACCGCAGGGCACACACACACACATACACACACCAAGCACACAGTAGGGACAATTTAGGATCGCCAATGCACCTAACCTGCATGTCTTTGGACTGTGGGAGGAAACCGGAGCACCCAGAGGAAACCCACACAGACACCGGGAGAACATGCAAACTCCATGCAGGGAGGACCCAGGAAGCAAATACTGCGAGGCAGTAGCGCTACCACTACGCCACTCTGCCGCCCTAGAGTGAAGCAGTTTACAGTAAAAAACAAGGAGCTGCACTCATTGCAGAGCACAAAAATCCTGTGTTGAAATAGCTATTAACCACAAATATTTTCACTTGTAAAAAGATGTGCATATTTAGTTTATTTTTATCTATATAGCAAGAAGGAAGAGGATGTGGGAGTTTCACATATTAAAGAGAATTTTGGACCACTGTTTAAAAAAAAAGTGCTTTAATATCAGAAATGTTCTTATAATTAAATTTCACTAGTCTTTACACTAAACTGCCTTTGTTATTGACAATTTTAATTGTAGTAAATACAATTTCACTTAAAAGATAAACAAAATTGTATAATGCTTATGTCATTCACTGTTTTATTTAAAACACGCTTATTTGTTTACTGTCTTGTTACAATAATAAATGTTAAGAAAAATATACTGTTAAATTGTGCTAGAATTGAACATTAACTTTAAGAGCACAAGACAATCATTTAAGCCCATAATTTGACTATTGTGACGCTAAACTTGTCACTGAAGGATAGCACCAAAATGAGTAAAATTTATTGTGACATCTGCAAAGGAGGTATATTATAGAAATACTTTTAGTGGAAATATTATGCATGTATAAATCTTTAAGATCCTTAAAATATATTAATTTCTTTAAATTTGCAATTCGATATTATATTTCCACTTAAAAGATTAAAATAAAATAAGTGCTTTTCACTGTGGTAACAAATACAAGTATTCAGAGGAAGTGTAAAACACCATAATTTTTTATTCAGTACATATACTCAATATAATCCAAACATATACATCAAGATTTCTTTTAAAAACAGTAATAGTCAGTGAGCTAAAAGTTGCAAATTTAAAAGTGCACAGTAAGAAGATAACATTAACCATTCTTATTCCTATCATATAATACATAACAAGCACAGGTTTTTGGTCTTTTTTCTAGCCAAGCATGTAATGCAGTACCACATATGTGAAATACTATGGGCAGAGGTCATACCACCTCCATTATTAATGACTGTATCTGTAAGGTTGGCAAGTGGTCAGAATACTTTCTAGCTAAGACAGAGTACCACAGGGTCCCAAGTGAAGAGAAACTGGGCCTTTATTCTCAAAGTCTTAAGCTTGCAGAAAGCCTTGGAACAGAAAGATGGCACAGTGTCAGTCTATTATGGCAGGCTTTAAAACAAATGGCATTGATTTCTTTTAGGGACTACTGAAAATTCACAAGAGCAGAAATGAATGGATTTGAATGGGACGTTCAAGCTTGATGTTCGTGCTGCCAAAGAACTTTGGAGGGGACGCCAGGGCTTGGCTAGAACTGACAATAGAAAAGGATAGAAGCCAGGAGGGATCACTGAACTTAGAGCTGAGACAAGGATTCCCTGGCAGAAGGAATAACTAAGAAACCTGAGTTATGTGAAATAGAAAGGAGGTGAAAAAGAGAGTGCTTTTAAATGCTCAAGAAGTTGGTTACTCAACCACTCAAAGATCCAAGGCCAATTGAGAAGCGCTTTTGAGAGTCATTGCTACAATATTGTTTACTCAAAGGAATAAACTGAAATTAACTTATTTGAAGGTTTAAGTATCAGGAGGAAAAAAAACTTTTTGCCACAAAACTGCAATAAATTCTATTCTTTATTTCAGACAGATCTCTTTTTGTACAAAGTCATGATATATGAACCCACAGATTTAGTACAGTTATTCCAGTGACTAAGTAAAACCCCTTTATATAGGGAAAGTTAAATCCATATAATAAATGCTTACATATGTTGAACTATATGAATGCTTCAAAAGTTAAATCTAAACTATCATCATCTTGGTTTAACATAAGGAAAAATTTTCATTTGTGTCTTAACTTCTACTCTTTCTTTTGCTGATTAAACATGTTGCAAACTGTGGTTAAAAGATCCAAGATTACAAAGAATATCTATGTTTAACTTAGGCTCTAAACTCTAATAATCTCCATAACTAGAATACTTTCTCATTTTCCCTATAAATATTGCCTTTGATTGTTTTTATAAAACTAATGTTTGAATTTAAAATCTGACAGAATTGACTATTTACAATTGTAATTGCAACATACAATACTTTTATACAATATTATAATTATAGTCACCCCATTTCCGTTTGTCTACCTAGGTGTATTTGCTATATTAACAGCTAAGGTTTACTACAAAAACCCAAAAATGTAGACATTTTGGACCATATCCTTGCTCCTCATCATAAGCTTCATTAGTTACAGTCAGTTGCAACAGGTTGGTAATTCTCTGTATATTAAGGTGGGTGGGGGGGGGGCCCTCTAAGAATATGTCTCAGCTTGTCATCTTTATTTATTATGGACAGAAGTTCTTTGATAATTTTAGAAAGTGTTTCCAGATGTGGAATATAGGAGAAAAAAGAGGGATGAATTTCATGTTGTTTTTGGTTTTGTATGCCAGATGTTTGTCTGTGGATATGGTAGTAGCTCTTTTGATTTCAGTGTCCATTGTTTTAGGAATATATCCCTGTCTAATGAACACTCTTGAGCTCCTGCAATTGTTTATCCCAGTCTGTCAGGTCTGAGCCAATATGATTGTAGAAGCTATCACTTCTCAAGTACGTCTGTCTGTCGGTTACAAGAAATAAGTGTTCACAAGGGTGTCGTCTTTCCAATGAATGGTGGTGTCAAGGAAGCTGATTTCTCTTATCAAGTAATTAACTTTCAACTTTATGTTGGGGTGGAATGAATTTTTTAAAAAAATGAAGGAGGTCATTTTTATTCACAGTGTAGATGATAAAGATGTCATCTGTGTAGCAGAGATACAATATTGGTTTATGATGTGTGTTGCTAAAAAAAAAATTTCTCCTCCAATTTTGCCATTAATTGGTTTGCGTAGCAATGTGTGATTCGGCAGTCAATTGCAGTCTCCTTTTGTTGCAAGTAGATTTCTTGGACAAATGAGAACATCTTGTGTGTCAGAATTAATTTTATCATTTGTACAACTGATTCTGTGGGAAAATCATGTTGTTGTAGGTTTACAGAAAAGATGTGAAACCTGTGCTCACATTTACAGTATAGACTGGGTTGATATACTACAATGCCAACAAGAACATCTGATAAAGGGATTATTTTGTGCACAAACAATGAACCAGGTGGCTCCAGTCTCTGTAATATACCTTGCCTGAAGAAGAGGCTACGCTGCCTCAAAACCTTGAATATTCTAATCACTCAATTTGCCAATTAAAAAGTATAATTTTGAAGATGACTATTCAGGAGTTCAAACTGAAGACTATGCTTCAGTCAAGGTCTACATGTAAAAGAATTGCCTGGTGCCAAGATAAAATGGGTTGTACCAGGTACACCTGATCACCGCCACTGATCTGAAGGTGAAAACTAGGCCAACATGGATGTATGCCTCTCATTGCTGAAATGTTATGTATTCACATGAAGATCAAGCTACCAATCGGCTGACACCTACCCCTGATAACTGCAACACTTTCAAGTTCTAGTTATAGGGCTCCCAGGTCTCCAAAACATACACAAGGCAACCTAAAGTTCAATGTAGGGATTACAAGCTCCCAACAAGGGAGTCAAAGCACTAAAAAAAGAATCTACATTAGTGTTTATGGGCTGCTCTGTCTTTTAATCAATTATTGGCAGGGATGTCTACCAACAAAAACTGATTTGAAATGAGAAAGACAGTTTCACCAATACCTAACAAAATATAGTTATATAGAATTAAACACTAAGTAAACTGAGGGCCTCTCAAACACCAGTTGCTCAGGAAAATATATTAGCTATATTACCTACCTAAATTAAAACTGCAACACTTCATTAGAATCAAATGGCTTGAAGTAAACAGTTACAATAACATGGAAAGAATAACTATACAAAGTCCACAATATGAACTACACACGGCACATCCAATAGAAGCGCTATCTGCTAACCTGTAACCAGGTATTTGCTGGTCAGCACAAGGCCAGCAAACATTTGAAAACATATACTCGTATTTATATATTTGTATATTTTCTACATATATAAATAGTTGTTTATGCACTAGGATTCTTCTTTGAAACAGCAGCAGTATAGGAGGAAGGACATTTGGTCGCTTACATGATGGCTTTATCATATTTAAAGACATTCTTCCTCACAGGTTGGTGAAAATTAAAATACAACGCAAGGGTAATATATCCCCTCAGAGGTCCATCAGTGCACTGATATACACAATTTACATAGAAAAGCGAGTGGGTGCAGGGATGTCCACCTTCAAAGTGTGAATGGACACATTGTTCTTATAAATAAAGGTTGCTGATCTGGTCAGAACTGATGGTACTCAAATGTTAACTAAATGGAACTGGGAAATATTGGTAAAGAGTAAAACATTCCCAGTAAAAAGCTAACTTTACACCACTTCCTGGAGTAAAAACAAATGTAATTTGAATAGGGTTAAGTTATTGTTTGTTAAATTTATTTTTCATGAAAATGTTGCACTCTTCTTTTTTATTTTAATTATATATTAAATTATCCTAGCAAAAGGAAACATTTTAAATATGCATAATGAATGTGTTCAAAGAACTGTGTTAATCATTCATTTATATGTGTCTTTTACACAAATTAATTGTCATGTTGTTTTGGTTACTTTAGTATTTGTAACAACCCCTGTGTAAGTTACAGGCCTAGGAATTTTTCATGCTTTAATGCTCAAGTCTCCTGGGTATTACATTAAACTGCATCCAACTTGCAGGGAAAACTTGGGAATTTGTGGCAGGATTGCCACTGTAGCCACAGTAAAAACTGCCCTGTTGAAGATATCAAAAGTATGTGTGACTTTTCATGAAGTAACAGGTTAAAACAGAAAAGTTTGGCACATATATTTTAGTAAATCAGGTGCTGGGAGTTAGGACACAAATATTTTGAAGATATGTTGATTAAAAAAAAAAATTATTTTACTTTTTTTTAACAATTAAGTTATTTATTCACAATCATAGCATATACTGTATTATTTTACACCAAGAAACTGCATTCCAAAGTGAAGCATTTTTAAAAAATAACTATATAGCATGAATAATTTGTAATGAAATTGGTGCCAGGATCCCACTGTGCGAAAAAAAAAGCCTAAAAAACATAACGAATACAGCTGTTTTCCAAGCTAAATCTCACTGAATACGCCTCTTACACACAAATTGCACAAAAGGATGTTGTGAGAATCGGTCATTTAAAAAGGCCTTGTCTTCCTCACTGGCACAGTTCAGGAACAGGGGCATATGTTCACTTTGGAAAGTCATCACCAAGTGCTGCTACTGAAACTAACATCCATATGTGAAATTGCTGTCTCTGTTCTGTAGACAACTAAAAAGTAATAACTGAAAAAGTGACATGATTGCTTATATCATTTCACCATACAGAAACATATTTTGTTATTTAAAAAAGATATTGCCTACAGCTGCTGGACAGATAATGCACGTGTATGCTGCAGTGATAGCATACAAGTGCACATAGCATACAATGAACTGACGAGAACTGAACAGACATTATATAGATACATGCATCCATTCATTTATCTTCCTAATCCAAGGGATAGGCTCCGGGGCAGTTGAGGCTTATCACAGCAAGAATCAAATGCAGGTCAGAAACAATCCTTGACAGAGCGCCAGTCCATCGCAGGGTAAACAAACACACATACACACCTGTGCCACATTAGCAATGCCAATTAACTTAAGTTTAATCAGGCTGAAGTTCAGTACAAATGTTTTTAAGCAGAATGGTAGTGCACAGCTGTCATTCCTTTCTCACAGCAAAGGTTTGTATGTTCTTCCCTTATATAGTTGGTATCAGTGTATCAGTGAGTTTAATCACCATTTTCACCATAAGAGTGACTCTTCATGCGTTACAAAATTCAATAATTAGCACTTCAATACGCTCCATCACACACTCTCTGACTTTTTCATTTTCTGAGTATTTTTAGTATACAAGTTTCACAATATACCATGGAAAGTATAACAAGATCTTTCAAAAATCTAAAGCTTTTATTAAAAACTAGCAAAATACCCACGCTTCGCAGCGGAGAAGTAGTGTGTTAAAGAAGTAATGAAAAAGAAAAGGAAACATTTTGAAAATAATGTAACATGATTGTTAATGTAATTGTGTTGTCACTGTTGTGAGTGATGCGGTCATATATATATATATACATATATACACATATATATATACATATACACATATATATATATATATATATATATATATATATATATATATATATATATATATATATATACATATATATATATATATATATATATATATATATATACACATATATATATATATACATATATATATATATATATACATATATATATATATATATATATATATATATATATATATATATATACATATATATATATATATATATACATATATACATATATATACATATATATATATATATATATATATATATATATATATATATATATATATATATATATATATATATATATACATACATATATATATATATATATATATATATATATATATTGTCAAAGACCGAGGAGACAGCAATAAGGGTTGGGGTTTCCGGCCCCGTATATTGTACACAGCAAACAAAACACCGGTCAAAATTATAAACAAACAGTTCATAATGCGCGACGCCGACTCCTGGCGTCGCGGCCATTTTATTGGGGTGGAGCGGAAGTGGAGGAATGCTGGGAAGGACCGCAAGGGAGGATGGGAAGGATGACGTCAGGGCAAGATGGCGGAGGAAGGGCGGAAGTACCGCACTGCGGTCAATCCAAGCCTATGGTGCAGGAAGGTCTTTCTTTCTACGAGGAAGCAGAGGGAGAAAGTTAATACCCCGCCATTCCCTGGCGCGAATGGTTTCCCAGGTGCTATCGAATCAATCCGCTGCCTCCTACTCGCGCGTCGTGACCACGATCCCCCTTAGCCCAGGACCGTCAGGTCGGGCGGACCTAACCGAGAGGTCGTGAATACGAGAGGGCATCGGCATTGGCCTGAAGGGTACCCGCCGATAAGTGACAGTGAACTTATACGGCTGTAAGTCCAGGAACCACCTGGTGACCCGCGGATTCGACTCTTTGTGTAGGGACATCCACTGAAGTGCAGCGTGATCAGTCACCAGAGCGAATTCGCGACCCAGCAGGTAGTAACGGAGGTGGGTCACTGCCCACTTAATGGCCAAGGCCTCCCTCTCCACTGCCGCGTACCGGGTCTCCCGGTCCATCAGTTTCCGGCTAAGGTACATCACAGGGTGCTCAGCACCATCGACGCTTTGGCTCAGCACGGCGCCCAGGCCTGTGTCCGAAGCGTCGGTCTGGAGAATAAACGGGAGCCCAAAATCGGGCGTCCGTAACACAGGTGCCGACGTTAGGGCCTTCTTTAGGTCACTGAACGCGTGTTCTGCCTTGTCGGTCCACACCACGTATAGGGGAGCGCCCTTTTTTGTCAGGTCAGTCAAGGGTGCTGCTCTTTCGGAGAAACGGGGAACAAACCGGCGGTAGTAACCCGCAAGCCCCAAGAAAGCCTGCACCTGTTTCTTGGTATTCGGACGGGGCCATTCTAAGATGTCTTTAACTTTGGAGCTCTGTGGCGCACCTGTCCTTGTCCCACGAGGTAGCCTAAATATTTGGCCTCCTTTAATCCAAAAAAACACTTCCGGGGGTTTATGCGGAGGCCGGCTTTAGCCAGTGTTCGGAGGACAGCTGCGACCTGCAGTAGATGCTCCTCCCAGGTGCCGGAATAGATGACAACGTCCATCCAGGTAAGCGGCACTATAGGACTGGTGGGGCTTCAGCACTCTGTCTACCAGACGTTGGAAGGTCGCCGGGGCCCCGTGCAGCCCAAATGGGAGGACCTTGTACTGCCAGTGCCCGCTAGGGGTGCTAAAGGCCGTTTTTTCCTTTGCGGATGCCGTTAAAGGAATTTGCCAATACCCTTTTGTCATGTCAAGGGTAGTCAGATACCGAGCCGTACCCAGCCGCTCAAGGAGGTCGTCAATGCGGGGCATGGGGTAGGCTACCCCCTTGAACGTATCCGAAGTGAAGGGCGTACCCTGGTCCGTGAGGACCTCCTTGGGTATGCCCACGCGTGAAAACAAATTAACCAGTTCCCGTGCGATGCTTTTAGTATTGGCGGAGCGCAGGGGAACCGCCTCTGGGTACCGGGTGGCATAGTCCACCATGACTAGGATATACTTGTGGCCACGGGTTGAGGGCTCCAGGGTCCCCCAAATCGACCCCTATCCTTTCAAAGGGATGTCCACGAGGGAATAGGGACTAGAGGAGCACGGTCCCTCCTAGGAATCTGGCGGGTCTGGCACTCGGACAGGATTGACAGAACCGCCGGACCTCCTCATTGATCCCAGGCCAGTAAAAGCGGAGCTTAATCCTCTCCAGTGTTTTTTCGGCCCCGAGGTGGGCCTAGGAGGTGAGCATGTGCCAACTCGCATATCTCCCGCCGGAAGGTACGCGGAATTAGCAACAACTTCCGCACCTCGCCCTCATGGGTAGCCACTCGGTACAACAGATCGTTCTCAAGGACAAAGAAGGGTTCCCGTGGTGTGGATCCGTCCGCTGCTGAGCTGTTAGGCAGAACGACCGCATTCCGGGCAAAGCGCAGGGAGTCGTCATTCCACTGCTCCCTCTTAAAGGAGGCGGCGTGGACCGAAATTGATGGTCCAGGCCGAGAGAGGGTCTTGGGGCCTGGGCCGGGAAGAGTTCCTGGCTAGTCCCTTCTCCGCGGAATCTTCGGGTCAAGGTCCGTAGCCACGAAAGGTCCCCAGACACCAGCGCCCATAGGGCCTGCCCTTGTGCACGGCGTGGAGGCCGCTGGAGGGTGCCTTTTCCCCTCATAACAAGATCCAACGAGGCCCCGGGAGCGGCGAATGGCTTACCGCTGATTCTTTTAGACCAGTCTTGTCCCAAAATCACTGGGAAGGGGGGTTCAGGTAACACAGCGACCGTCATTTGGGTTGGTTCCCCTTCCAGGTGACATAGCAGTGGCGGAACGATATGACCTAGTCCCCCATGCACACAAGTAACCAACAAATGCTGTTTAACCACTGTTGCGGTAAGACAAAACGGCGAGCAACAATGGTAATGTTGCTGCCGGAATCAAACAAAGCCACCACGGCGTGCCCATTTAGCAACACCACTCCCGTGTTCGGACTCGCCAAGGGATGCGGCGGGGTACAATACCTCTCCGACGACGTCCAGGTGCAGTCCATAGGCTCCGGGGCGATGTGATGGGGGCAGGTTGGTAGCAGGTGACGGTCTCGCCACACTTGAAACAGCGCGGCGGTCCCGGTTTCTCTCTGGCTCTGGATGGCGCTTCTGCAGCGCGTCGAGGGCTCGGGGGTGGCCGCCCGTCCCTGCCGGTTCCAGCGAGCAGGCTTTTCTGACCCCCAAGTCGGAGGACCGCCAACTGGCGCTCCAGGGCGTCGAGGAGGCCCGACATGTTTGATAGGCGTGTCCCGGACCTGCTGGGCGAGGGAACTGGGCATGGCATTGACCAGGCCTTCACAGGCCACCCGCTCGACCACTTTCCGCCCGTCGGGTCCCTCTGGCGTAGCCAGCGGCCCATCTTGCCCCAGAACTCGAACGCCTGGGCGCGAGCGGGCTTTTCAGGGTCAAAGACCCAGTTCCGCCATTCGCCGCCTGCTGGCCGGGCTAATGCCGTAGCGGGCCAGTATTTCGGGCTTGAGGAGGTCGTAATTAGCGGCCTCCTCCTCAGGGAGGTCATAATAGGCCCGCAGCGCGGGTCCCTTCAGATAAGGCGCCAGGATGGACGCCCACTCGGACCGCTGCCACTCGTTCCGGGTGGCCGTCCTCTCAAACATGCCCAGGTAGGCGTCGACGTCCTCCGAAGGGCCCATCGGGACTAAAGGAGGAGGCGGCTGCCGTGCGGGTCGGGTCTCGCCCGTTGGGCTTCCACTAACCTGGCCTTCGTGGCCTCCAGCTCCCGGGTGGTGGCGGCTTGCGCGAGCTGCAGCGCCTGGAGCTGGTCATTCATGGCTTGCAGCACCGTGTTGAGGTCCTGTCCCTCCGTCATTCCGGGATCTCTCTATCCTGCCGACTACGCCACTTGTCAAAGACCGAGGAGACAGCAATAAGGGTTGGGGTTTCCGGCCCCGTATATTGTACACAGCAAACAAAAACACCGGTCAAAATTATAAACAAACAGTTCATAATGCGCGACGCCGACTCCTGGCGTCGCGGCCATTTTATTGGGGTGGAGCCGGAAGTGGAGGAATGCTGGGAAGGACCGCAAGGGAGGATGGGAAGGATGGCGTCAGGGCAAGATGGCGGAGGAAGGGCGGAAGTACGCACTGCGTCAATCCAAGCCTATGGTGCAGGAAGGTCTTTCTTTCTACTGAGGAAGCAGAGGGAGAAAGTTAATACCCGCCATTCCCTGGCGAATGGTTTCCCAGGTGCTATCGAATCAATCCATGCCTCCTACTCAGCGTGCGTGACTGACTATATATATATATATATATATATATATATATATATATATATATATATATATATATATATATATATATACACACACACACACACACACACATATATATATATATATATACACACATATATATATATTAGAGATGCGCCGATCCGATATTCTGTATCGGTATCGGTCCGATCCTGACCTAAATTACTGGATCGGAAATCGGGAAGCAATAAAAAATTTAATTTGATCCTTTAAAAATTACGGAAAATAATTACCGCATGCATAACATGATTTGGGACATGCATCACGTGATAAGAGTTTCTGTTGCGTGTGAGACTTGCCGACATGTCAGCAGTTTGGAGTTACTTCCGACTCAAAGAAGAAAAAGCCAAGACTGCCGAATGTAATTTATGCAATACAAGTGTTTCGCGGGTGGTAGCAGAGTTGGAAACTTTAACA